>NC_090282.1:5673353-5979253 GCF_037392515.1 Haliotis asinina
TAGGTCAGGCATCAGCCAGGAATGTCAGAGAGAATCAATGATGACATGGTCTATATATCAGGCATCAGCCAGGAATGTCAGAGAGAATCAATGATGACATGGTCTATATGTCAGGCATCAGCCAGGAATGTCAGGGAGAATAAATGATGACACAGTCTTATGTCATTATAACATCATGGATGATGACTGTTCCAACCATTCAAGGCTTCACATGATCTGTCATATAGACAAATGTATCCAAGAAAGCCTGTGCAAGTTTAGAATATGTGGCAAGTCTAGATTTCCATGGTTTCAGGAAATGATGAAAGCGTCTAGGATCCTTATCATTCTATTTCATGATCATAATTTAGGACACATGTCTCTCAGGATTACCTCCATTTACATATGGCTCACCGTGAAATAACCTTCCATAGCAGTGACATATCAAAATCACTCAGTCTAACAAACACCGGCCACTGGAGATCTACTGTGCCCTGTCATCACTACCTAAAGTGCTCATATGTGTGTGATATGTTTGTTTCCTAAAGGAGTGATACATGTGTGTTGATGCATCGATATGTATCTGCACTGAGGATTAGATCATGTGAAATAACTGATTATATCATGCAATGAACTTACACCTTCACTCTCCAACAGTCAGGAGCTCTGGTGTATGTTAATTTAGCATTATCTTCACAAAGCAAAGACAAACATTCAGAAGTAGACACAGCTTCATAATTTGGCAAAATGTATTACATTAGACATTGCATCCTTGAAATCTCCCAGAAGACCAGTGCAGATGCTGTAGTTCCTTCCCTGTGTCAACTCAGCCAGGAACTTCAAAAACGGGAGCATTGGTGAGTTCTAAAACAAAAGTAAAAATGCCTAAATGATTGGTTTACTGTGCCTAATCCTACTAGCTATCACTCTGTAGGTGAAGAAACCTCACATTACTTTACTAAAATGTGCGAAAAAAGGTTTTAATAAGAAAATGTGTAGGACATAAAAGCGTTTAATCTTGTGCATGGTGAGCAATTCTTTTACCATAAACGTATGACATGAAAAGTCTTGCCACTTACGGTTTGAAATATGTCAAATCCTGTAGCAAGAGTATAATCCCAATGTTTGCCAATATATAGGTCAATCAGAATTTCAAGCTCTGCCATATTCCAAACTGAGGCAGATTTCCCATGAGCCTCTAGGAACTGAGCATGCTCAGTACGATCCATCATGGCCACCAACCATCCACATAAACAGGCAGCCACTGAAGCATCCTGAATATCAAAAGCATGAAGTGAAACTAAAAATTACTCAGTCTCAGTAAGAGCAGAGCTACTATACTAACATAATATCTCTGTGCATCATCGGATGAACAGAGGATCCATGACAGGCAAGTGGTGATAATCATTCATTCAAACTAAGCGGTATAGATGACTGGTACTATACAGAGATGTGTTCAGATTGACCTACCTTTAGTAAGGTACCGGTATTGCATCAAACTATAGGTTTTATACTTAATGAGCCTGAACTGTAATTTGCTTTTTGCTATAAAATGTGAACTGATTTCAAGACATTACATTGTTCCTGATTCTTGCAAATGGTTTTAGAACACATCCGTCTGATGAGAAAGGAAAACTCGTCATCGATATGATGTCCATGAAAAGAATGCAGGTTGCAAAATCAAGTTACATTGTACTCTGCTTTATGACATAGTACCTGCTGACATGCAGCCAGTTCAGCAAACAGTGAGTTGCGCAGGACAACAGATGCTTGCAGGAGGGACTTCCATGGAGAAGTGGCCGCCTGTGATGTGAACACAACCTGGAACACATCTTCCCCTGCTGATTCCTCCGTCAACGTCAGGTCAACTATAATAATCAGATGGTAAGGTCAGCTACAACAGTCAGAGGATCAGCTCAGCAACAATAGTTCGAGAGTCATTTCTGTTCAAGCCGTCTCAAGCCTTGGGGTAAACCTGAATGACATTTATCTGCTCACCTGGCTGGGTTTGGTCCAGGGTCAGTGTCTCACCCTGAGTTGAGGTCAAGCTAGCATGGTCCTCCTCATCGCTGCTTACATTCCCTGAACAGAAAACATTGTCACCAGGGTGACATCATACATTCAACATTGAGACAGATGCAGATAGCTCAACCTGCTTTTGACAGGCCAATAATTATAGGAATTCAAAAAAAGAGTTCAAAATCAATTCCTGTCCACCAGGCCTAGACAATTAAGTTTGACAGAAACTGTAAACATGGTTATTTGTCTCTTTGAAGCAGAACCAAACACAAAATCTGAGGTCAAGAACTCCTAAGGTATTGACAACATGTTACAGACAAATCACTGTACCTTTCCCCTTTGACAGACCAATCTTAGCATAAAGTGATGATCTGGCATCCTTTGTGGAGCCCCTTGTCTGAGTGTCACTGGGTGTTTCCGACAACTTCCTTCGCAACATCACAGACTTTGCATCTGCATTTTCTATAACATAGTGGAGGTGTTCTCGTAGATGTCGACTGCGGAACTGGTGAAGTAGGCCCTGCAACTGATCAACACAGTTGACAGTAGTCACGGATGAATCAAGGAATAATATCACCAAAGTCAAACCACTTCTTTAGTACAGAGTGTGCAACAAACCTGTTGTTTAGGGAGCTGATGCAGCTGGGCAAACCAGAGGAAGGGCAGCCATTTGTCAGCATGGGCGCACTCCTCCAGGAATACTGTGGACAGAGGCAGATGGAGCAGGTGGCAGAGGGTTACAGTCAACAGCCATTGGTGGGCAGCCTCAAAACTTGTACTGTAAGGCAGACACACACATCACACGTGAGTAATAATGAAAGTGGAAATTCAGCATCCTTAAAAGTATGTGGGACATTTGTGTGTAAAATTCTAGAGAACTACAGCTAATTTCATGTGCATTACGTAGGTGAATGCTGCTCAAAGTTACATAACTGTCAGTCCCTGTGCAGAATATTCGCATTTTTCATTCAAAGATAAGGGGATGTTAGCTCTGGATCAGGTACATGTGAAAAAACACAACGGTTGGTGAGGCAAGCTCAATACAGACACTGGCACAGACACTTGAATCTACTGTGGCAGAACTGAACATGTTTGTGTGATCTCCATGATGACCTGATACTCAGCATTTCTCAATGACATATTTGAGAAGGAAGAACATTGTAAACTTTTTTTTGTGTATGTATTTTCTCAAGATAGAAAGATTTCACTGCCACAACTTGATGAGAAAGTTTTTGATTGCAAAAACCCTGACTTGACACAGATGACCCTGTTGCATCAGGCTCCCCAGTGAAGCAAGGACTGCAACCAACCTGCTGCATCAGGCTCCCCAGTGAAGAAAGGACTGCTACCAACCTGTTGATGCCCTTCTTGATGATGCTGTCTGATGTAGCCTTCTCCAAGGCTTCCACCACACTTGGGCCATTCCTTCTCCTCCGTCGCACACAGTTCAGCAAGAGGTCCACTGTAGAACAGTACAGTGTATGTGCTCACACTGACGAACATTGCATGCAGAGTGTGGTTGAGAGTCCAAGTTACGAGTACTTGCATACTTCAATATCCCTCAGAATTTAACACATTTACCATGTTATAAGTTTTGTGAAGTTTTAAGATATTTCTATAAGATTACAGTTGACATTAATAATTATATACAGTTAATACAGCTGATGTAAAGTACAATTTTGATAACAAATGTACACTGGTATGCATATAACAAGTGTACAGTCATTGAGGCATCTAGCCGAATTTGTCACAACTCCAGCACACGTACAGTTTCAGTGTGCTGCTGGCAACTGAGAGAGACAAGCTCTATGCATCTGCAATGCTGTGTAATATTCTATTTTTGTATTTCAAAGGTAAAAATTTGGAGTGCGTTTCAGATGAAGGTAGGATTTATTTTGGGAACACTATTTAACTGTTCAACATTCTCTGTTGAAACTGTGCACAAGAGTATAAGAATCTGTACTGAAACATTGCACTCACAAAAATATAAGAACTTGACTTGAATGTATAGAAGTGATTAAAAGTAGAAATAATTAAATTCATTATTTCATCTGATCCTGCAAAGGTTCATCACAAGGTTCTTCTTACCCACTTCTTCCTCGTTTGCATGCATTGCCTCCTTCCTCTTGTCAATGGTCCCCATAATGCCACTGTTCATGTGGGCAAGAATTTCCACACCTGCTTGGACATATGTTCGCAATGGCAGACTGTCCTGGTCTATCATCTCCACAAATGTTACACATGCACTTGTGATGGCAGCACTGGTGAAGTTCTTCACAGCCATCCATAGCGCCACTCCACAAACTGTGTGAATCCTGTGAGACGAAGTGCAAATACATTTATCTGCTGCACCTCCTGATATCCCAGCTTATCGTTCTCACTGTCATCCATAATGCATGACTACGTTTCATTATCAATATTGAATATATTGAAACATCCAAGTTTATGGATGACATCTTCTTGTTTGTTGCATAAAGTAATGAGGAGGTGTAGTGGGATGTATTCTGGCCATGAACCTGTTAACATAAGCTCTGATTTCCAAAGATTATTGGTTGGCTGGTTTACAATCTCTGTGTCCATGAGGATGATTCCTCATCCAAGGGTGCAGATACAAGGAATAGTGAAGAGTGAGTCTTTTACGTTATTCTCTTCAACTTTAGCAGTGACAGTCTGTCACGAAGACATTATTCTGTTCCATTAAACTAAAAGTGATTGAACATTTGCTGGGTGCTTGGCCAAGGCAGCCTTACAGAGTATATGAGTAGAGGTCATAGCGGCTAAACGACCCTCATACTTAGGATCATACATGGTAGGGCCGATGGCATGCAGTGATTGATGGGATCTAGTATTTTCACAAAATAAAAACTCAAAAGGAAATCACTGAATATTGTTACGAGAATGTATTTTCCGTGATTTGAGTTGTTATTAATTATGACTGCGGTAGTTGTAACTGGGTCACATTTCCTACAGAGAATTATTTAAGTGGCATGCCTCTAAGGCAGTACCTTAGAGTTACTTCCATTTGAAAAGACATAAACATGAGGCTAGGACTGTTCTAGAGCATTCAACTTTAGTGGCCATAGTCGTATGTGCTCGAACGTTCAGGAAATGACTGAAGGTATATATAAAAGCTAGTTGCCGTATTCGACAGACACGGACACACAATTACTGGAGTATACACATCATCAATCAATGTCAACGCTTGATCTACATAACCACTGCATGACCGCTCAATGTGATACATTCTCCATAACTCTTTCTCACTCTCTGTGTAAATCAAGACTTTGGTGAGTTTGCTATATATTTTGTGACCCATTGCCTTAGATTTTGTCTCAATCAACTGATTGGTGTGCAGGCTTGTTGAAGCCTGTACATCAATCAATCGAAACCTGTACATCAATTAATACAAACCTGTATATCTTGTACCCATTGTTCTCGGTCTACTCTTATGTGTATATATACTACAACCCTTTAGTTTTATCCTCACTTCACCTGAAGAAGAGACTAGAATCTGTCTCGAAACGTTGTATAATAAACAAGTTGAACCATAAAGCACTTTTAGTTTGATTCCTCCAACTTCTAAATGCCTTTGAAACGATCTAAAAATAACTACCTACCATTTTTTTAACAAAATTTTAAGGTGACATCTTGTCCCTTCATCAGGAGAATACCAGTTGAACATATACCACATGAAATGGATACAAGGAATGAAGCAGTTATCATCAAGTAAACCAACATATAAGGTTCTTCAAAATTTCCCATACAAGGCAAAACCATTATTACAGTGTCCCATGCAGCTACCAGGAGTCAAGTGTAGGCATTACACTCACAGCACCACTGTCCCTTTGTGACAGTATATCATTTGAAAACATCAAGTGGACATACTGACTTCCTGTCATATTGGGCAAGAACTGAGGTATTCTTGTAATGATTGCTGGCAAGAAATTCCTACTGATTTTGACCATCTCTTCCCAACTAGGTATCTGTGCAACTTACCTCTTGTTGCTAATAGTTGTTGCCCCTGAGTCAATCTCCTCTGCCAGGAAGGAGAGAAAGGCATATGTAGGTCGGCCATGTTTGAGGTAGTATATGTAACGTATCTTCTCAGAGTAGGCAAACTGAGACACCAAGTCGGACTGGGAGAAGTACGGCAGAAAACTCTGGCACTCTGTACAAATACACATTGAATGTGTTAAACTTCAGTTGTTTACTGTTTCAGGGTACAGCCAACAACAGTCCAACATTTAAAGAAAGTAGCGACATTGGATTTACCAGACTCATAAATGCAAATGATTAAGCCAAGGAAGAAAAAGGTGATAAACAGAAATAAAGGGAAAATATGACGATTTATTCCATCCCTATGGAAATGTTTCATCTGTATGGATATATATTACTTTTTCTCATATACACTGGCATTGATTTCACAGTACCATTCAGAAAGTGGTCAGATGTAACATATGTCATATTTGGGATTACACTTTCCTAGTAAAGCAGAAATTCTAGTACTGTTTTGGTTGAGTCCCATCCAGGATTCGAACCCTCATCCTCAGAGTCGGGCACCTAATCGCCAGCAGTGGTAGTCGTGGTGGCTGAGCGGGCTAGACGGCTGACTTTGTGTGCTAGCGATAAGGTGCCTGACTCTGAGGGTGAGGGTTCAAATTCCAGATGGTACTCAACCCAAAAAGTACTAGAATTTGTACCTTACTAAGAAAGTGAAATCCCAAATATGGCATATGTTCAATTGGTATTGGCTAGTGATATGTTCACAAAATGGAATCTTCCCTACTTTTTTTATGGCATGTATGAGGGAAGCTAGGAAATAACTGACTTTAACCAAGGCCCTGGAGTGATTGATGGCATGGACATTGTTCCATGTTGATATATGATGCTAGCAATAAACCCAGTATCCAGCAAACCTCTTACAATAAGCAATTGTAACTACTCGTTGAGTAGTTTGAATTCACTGTACATTGCACAGAATCTTGTAGACAATCATTGTCGAGTCAGTCAAGCATGTATCAGGTTGCCATAAAGAGTGTGTATGCAGTATGTCGTATCGTGTGATTTGTACATGGTATTGTATTGTATCTTGTGGTGTGTGTGATATAGTGTATTGTGTGATTTGTGTGCCGTTTTGTATCAATGATTGTGTGTGGTATGCAATTGTGTGATTGTGTGGTATGTGATTGTGTGATGTGTGTGCTGGGCCCACCTTCTCCAGCTACTGTGTTCCCATCCTGCCAACCAAACAACCGCCTCGGGTCCAGTGGTGCACTTCCCTGAAAAACCACCATGAAAAACTATAACAACATTCCTGAATAACATTGTCAAGTCTCGTCTTTGTCACTCAGAAACCTTGTGAATACACATCCATAGCATTGTCTTGATATATCACTAAAACGGTTTTTTGTCTGACATTCATGGAAATAGCTATCCAATTATTTCTTGATCTTCACAAAATCTAGAGAAATCCCTTGCATTTTGAAGAGTCTTCCAGATACCCCATATATATATATATATATGCAGTTTTTGCTACTGAAAGTGTTACGTGAAATGAGAAATTAAAATACTCTACCAATAAAGAACTTGTTTTTTATCTGATACATAGGGAAGATATGAGAGTTGGCTGAAAAGTTCTCAGCCTGAGTGGTTTCTCCCCACCAGGTAGAGACAGGTGCTTGCCACCAATGAGGACAATCATTTAGTGAATCATAGACACAAGAACTACAAACCTACTAATAGTTTTATCTCAACTACAGCTCTTTTGGTAAACCTACCCTCTGAAATCATCAGAAATTGGACAAAACTGAATACAGGGCAGTCATCAAGTACTTGCAAAAGAAAGGGATGTCCCCAACACAGATACATGCTGACATGGTCTCCGCTCTAGGGGATGATGCTCCTTCATTTTCCACAGTAAAGAAGTGGGCTGCAGAATTTAAGTGAAGCAGACAAAGCCTTGATGATGACCCACACTCAGGAAGGCCTTCAACAGCAACCACTCCAGAAAACATCCCGCGAGTGCTCGATATGTTGATGGATGATCGACGATTGACTACTCGACATATTGCTAATGTAGTGGGCATCTCTCATGAGAGGGTTGAGCATATTATTACCAACGAATTAGGAATGACTAAAGTTTCTGCAAGATGGGTGCCAAAGCTTTTGACAGCAGAACAGAAACATGTCAGGTTCCAGACGTCCCTTGACAATTTGCGTCGTTTTGAAGCAGATCCCGATGATTTTGTGGCACGATTTGTAACAATGGATGAGACCTGGATACATCACTTTCAACCAGAAACAAAACTACAGTCAAAACAGTGGAAGCATCCTGATTCCCCAGCTCCGAAGAAAGCCAAGTCTGTTCCTTCAGCTGGAAAGGTGATGGCATCAGTCTTTTGGGATTCCAGGGGTATTCTGCTCATTGATTATCTTGAAAAAGATCAAACTGTCAACGGCAGATACTATGCTGATCTACTGAACCAGTTGCGAGAAGCAATCAAAGCCAAACGACGAGGGATGATCGCTAAAGGTGTCCTCTTCCACCAAGACAATGCGCCTGTTCACAAATCAGTGGTGGCCATGTCAACAATCCGCGATTGTGGCTTTGAACTCATTGACCATCCTCCTTATTCACCTGATTTGGCTCCTTCTGACTTCCGCCTGTTCCCCAAAATGAAAAAGGAACTCGTCTGTCGCCAATTTGCAAGTAATGATGACGTCATTTCCGCTGTGACTGATTTTTTTAGGGTAGCTGAAGAAGATTTCTTCCTGACTGGGATTCGGGCCTTGCAACATTGCTGGCAAAAGTGTGTGAACTTGGAAGGGGACTATGTAGAAAAATAAATTACAAACGTGGACTTTGTAACTTTTTTTCAGTGAGGCTTAGAACTTTTCAGCCAACCCTCGTAGGTACAGCCCTGCCCTACATCATTCTAACTAAATGCTACCAAAATACTTTGAAAACCATTCTGAAACAAACTTTTAAAAGTATACATGATAACTGGAAACTTAAACTAAAAATTGTATATCTATACATATTGGACAAAATAAGTTTGGGATATTGGAATTTTATGATTGATATTTTATCAATGTATGAATGAAGACATAGATCTTCAACATCATCTGGCCCAAGAATGGTTGACAACGGTGGGACAGGAAACATTCTATCTGGTTGTCCTAGTAACTGGTTCTTTGCGATGAAGTCCCAATGCAGTCCCAGAAAAAATTCTGCCATGACTTTTCATTCAAAATGTACATGATTCACAATGCATGTACCTCCGAAATACGAGCCACAGTACCTAATGCTACAACTGACAAAGGACAACTGACAAATCCCATGCAGGAGGGCTGAACCTTCTAGATTGCATAGAAAGTCTGAACCAACGAAGCAGATACTGGAGCTCAGGAGTGGTAAGCACCTTGGTTCCAGTTGTTGTGGCAAGAAGCGAACTAATGGCAGCCAAATAGGTTGACAATGTAGTACCTTTGAGCTTCTTTGTAGAATGTAAATGCTGTAGAAATTCAGCAACAACCTAATCTGATGGAGCGGTGGGAGAATTAATTCTCATAAACCCTACAGTAATGTTCATATTTATTCCATTATTCTGTCACACAATGATCGGGTTGATATCCTATGCGTAGATGTTACAGCTGTGGCTACTCTGAGAGAATAACCCTTGGCTTTTAAAAATTCTGTAAATGTGCCATATGTGTAGACTGAGGGTTTGTGATAGCACGTCCAAGTGTGGATAACGGAGTAGGATTTTTAGGGCAGGTGGCAGTACTGGATTTCGGTTCTGCTAGCTTTTTAAAGCTGACAAGCAAGTTTCTTGCTCACCAAATGGACACAACCAAGAGGAGAGAACTCTTGCTGGTTCCAAGTAACTCTGAACTACCTTGAGTAGCAGTGACAGTTGAGGAAATGCCAGGAAATGAGAACTAATAAGCGTTCAGACCCTCCCATGATATGGCTAACATATCGTAGTCCCACACCTGAGGATCCGTTGTTTTTTATCTGATACATAGGGAAGCTAGGTACAGCCCTGCCCTTCATCATTCTAATTAAATGCTACCAAAATACTTTGAAAGGAAATGAGAACTAATAAGCGTTCAGACCCTCCCATGATATGGCTAACATATCGTAGTCCCACACCTGAGGATCCGTTGTTTTTTATCTGATACATAGGGAAGCTAGGTACAGCCCTGCCCTTCATCATTCTAATTAAATGCTACCAAAATACTTTGAAAGGAAATGAGAACTAATAAGCATTCAGACCCTCCCATGATATGGCTAACGTATCGTAGTCCCACACCTGAGGATCCGGAATAGGGGACACAAATCGTGGAAGCTGATGGCTGTACCGAGTGGCAAATAGATCTGCATCTGGTCAAGATACTGGGTAGATCACTGACTGGACTATTGGGGCAGTAACTTCCACTGTTGGTGATGCCGGTTGGGGGCATGACAGGGGGTCGGCTATGACATTTCTCAACCCAGAAATGTGTCTGGCTCTGGCCGTATCGATTAGATGGTAAAATTGAAATGTCCACTGAAGCACAGCTGCTGAACCTGTTGAGCCTTGATGAGTGATGTACCATACTACTGTCAAGTTGTCTGAGTGAATCAGTAGATGGGACACCTGAGTTCTGCCGCTCAATGCTAAATGGTCAAGAATAACAACACTGAATTCCAACTCATGTGAATGGTCTTCTGCAGATGACCACTGCCTGGCCACTTGATGATGAAGAAAGAGGGCGCCCCAGGTGATGAGTCAGTGTGAAGGGCACCATAGCGAATGTTGCGCAAACATTCTGCTCATCGAGCTACTAAAGAAGAACTGGTCGCAGTTGCACAGGAAGATGAATCAACTCTCTGGGATTGTCAGAGATACTTCTGTTGGTCTGGAGTGCTGCATGAGTAGGTTTGGCTCATGGAGATTGTCAATCTACAGGAACATTAACATTGTAAACCAATTGGTGACATTTGTATGATCGGCACTTCAGGTCACTCTAATCATCAAAATTACTGGTAAAAAAACAGTAGTTCCCCATTTACAAATGTTACCAACAATGCAACAGTGACAAAAATCCAGACAACATGGTCTTCAGTAGAGCGACGAGTGACAATCCATAAAATCCAGGCTAAGCAATGCTGGCCACTTGACATGACATCACTGCTACCATGTGTAGAAACTTGACCCATCAGATGATGTAAATGGAAGGGTGGTGAAGATTACACCAAGTGATCCAGCAAACCACTGTTACAAGTAGTCTGTAGTAACTTGACACAGTGAAGCATTGCAGAGTATTCTTGGATATCAAGCTTGTTGAGCAATGCCCCAAAATGGATGGTTGTAGAGCTAGTATCTACGCCAAAAATATTGAAACGAATCATTCATTAAAGGTGAAGATCGGAAGGTAGATTATATCTAGAATGAGATGAGCCCCAGTCACAGAGGAGTCTTGAGATCTGAGATTGTCACAACATCAAGTTCATCAAGTAATTTGTCTAGATGTTTGTGCTACTGACATCAAATGTGAATCAATTCAGCAGGCTGGTAAATCAGTCCAGCTCAGTGATCTGGTTCAGAATGGTGAGCCAGAACGTTGATAAACTATTGGGACGATTCTGTGAATCAGCATTGTGGTTTGGATTGGTTTGATAATTTTTCAATGATCTCAGCCAATACCAATATCAAGAACAATCTAGAACAACCAAGATGAGATAGTTCAATGAGGTGAATCGTTTTAGTGAAGAGAGCTGTTATGGCGAAGTGAACCATTCCGGTGTGGTGAATCAATTCAATGGTGTGAGCCATTTTGGCGAAAAGAAACAGTCATAAATATGGTGAATTGAATTGATGTTATGACCCAATAGGCCATGGCAAAATTGTGAATCTATTCAGAGTTGTGAACAGATTCAGTGTAGTGAGTCAATTCAATGATGTGAACCTTCTTGGCGATAAGAAACAGTCATATAAGGCGAACTGACTTGATGTAATCAGTACAGCAATTTGACGATGTAGATCAGCTGTGTGAGACAGCTGGTAAAACAGAGCTGCTCAGTGAGGTGGAATGACAAGTAAACATCTCACTACACAATGTCCTACATGTATGGATTGGAATCCTGCATCTGACTTGACCCGGCAAAAAAATGCAAGACACTGTACTTAACAAGTACTGTAGACATATGACGACGCGCACACCAAAAAAACATCATCACCTTCCTACAAGCATGTAATACTTGTTGTTGAATGCAGCGGATTTGTCGGGCAGTGACGTGGGATATAGGGGATAAATAGGGGGGTGTGCTGCATGCTTAACCAGGGTCTAAGGACTTGTCATTTAAAGAGAGCAGCCTGGGGAACACGGGCATGTGGACAAGAGAGGCCTACAGGGAAAGTTCCACTCAGCATCAAAGCAAGAGGAGAAATGCAAATCGTGAGAAAGGATGAGTTTAAAAATTTAATATTACTCCTGACACACAAAAATATCCATGAAAACTGAAAAATAACACCAAAACAAACAAAGAGTAAAGCTGAGAAAAGCAAATTATGAAAACCGTATGTAACATGTAATATTCACCATGCTTAATGACAGGCCTTACTCTGGGTGTGAGGGAGAGGATGTGGTTTCAGATGATTTAATGGCAATATTTCAACAATGTCACTTGAGGGAAGACAAGCAACGGGCTACACACTCTGGGACTGAGTGGGGAATAACTTATCCAAGGTCCAAAGCATAACATATGAACACTTAGTGTCGCCATCCCCAGTAACACACAGACTCTGTGAGAGAACTACATGGGATTCTACCCTGACTGGTGACCTACCATGAGCAGCTGGTAGACGTTGACATCAATACGAGGGGATACTATAGAGCCAGTGGGGAACAGAGCAGAGTACAGTTTGGGGAATGCCTTCAACTTGTCCTGCACTAGCCTCTGGTCCAAGGTACCAAAGATCTCTGGTCTCCACACATCTGATGTCTGAAGAACATACAATAATGTTTATAACAGCATCAACAACAAAAACAATAACAACAGTAATGTGTACATTAATAATTCATCAAATCGCATCTAAAAATGTGGTCATAGTGATACATTATCCTCTCAGCCAGGGGATCGATGAGGACTTCAACACTTTCCTCAGATCCGTGGGAAGCAGATAACTCAACATGATGACCTTGTGTAATGAGGCCCACTATATAACTTCAGCAAACTTAACACACATCAACCGGGTTAACAAAGCAGTAAATAGACAGTTATACACCGTGTGATCTTATTCATGTGAATGTATTAAACCTATACCTGATGCAAGGGTGTTGGCAGATATGGAAGTGTTGCTATGGCAACTGTCACATGATCTTGTGTAATGAGGTCTGCTAGGGATGGTTCCTCCATGTTCCACACACTGGCCGCACACATGAGACTTGCCTGATATACAGCATCCGAGTCTGGCAATACAAGTAAGACACAGATTTACTGACAGTTGGTGACATGGAGTTCATACAACAATGAACAGTTTACTGTTTGGAAAACATGGGTGCTGACAAAGCTAGAATCAGAATCATACTGTCAGTCTGGGATTTCAATGAATGAAGAAGCTATAGCACTTGCAATGAATCTGACTCTACCTCATAATGCTGTTCAATGTACAAAAACTGTATATACAAAAACATTTCCTGAAGGATTTAAACAGCATGTGTTGGAAAAATAAATACAAGTTCATTGAAAGCTGAATACAAGTTAGAAAATGTTATCTCCACATCAGGGCACAGTGACAGATCTCAACCAGCAAATCCAAGACGTCAGTGTTCAGTTCAACTGGTCAACTTTGACAAAAACAACATCATCGTTACCATCTGGGTTGCGGCAGATGGTGAAGAAATGCTGCAGACTGGCAAGCCATGTCTTCAGGTCCTGACTGTCCACATCAATCTTGTCCAACTGCAGTCTACACAGACAAACATATACATTCAACACCATTATCTAGCTAATCACTACGTAGAGGTAACTGGTCATTTTTGTTTCAAACCTTGACCTAGCTAATCAATATCTGCATGTAACTAGTCATTCAAACCTTGACCTAACCAATCAATCAATAACTACAGGCAAATAATCATTCAAACCTTGACCTAGCTAATCACTACGTAGATGCAACTAGTCATTCAAGACCTACACTGCATTTGAATACTTTTCTTGAATTTGGAAAGCCTGGTAGTCAAATACCCTTTGATGACAGTCTAAACCATTGTCACTTTGGCTACTAAACATCCATAGTGCCATATGCTGAGCAAAATATTTCCATATTTCCAGAGTGTTTCATTGCCAGCAATGAAACCTTCACACAGTATGCAGCCAATGCTGGAGTTTTATACATACCTGTGTCTGCAGCCAGCATGGTTGCTGGAGTTATGTACTATTCTACTAACCTGTGTCTGGAGACAACATGGTAGCTGGAGTTATATACTAACCTGTGTCTGGAGCCAGCATGGTTGCTGGAGTTATATACTAACCTGTGTCTGGAGCCAACATGGTTGCTGGAGTTATATACTAACCTGTGTCTGGAGACAACATGGTTGCTGGAGTTATATACATACCTGTGTCTGGAGCCAGCATGGTTGCTGGAGTTATATACTAACCTGTGTCTGGAGCCAACATGGTTGCTGGAGTTATATACTAACCTGTGTCTGGAGCCAACATGGATGCTGGAGTTATATACTAACCTGTGTCTGGAGCTAACATGGACGCTGGAGTTATGTACTAACCTGTGTCTGGAGCCAACATGGATGCTGGAGTTATATACTAACCTGTGTCTGGAGCTAACATGGACGCTGGAGTTATGTACTAACCTGTGTCTGTAGCCAGCATGGTTGCTGGAGTTATATACTAACCTGTGTCTGGAGCTAACATGGTAGCTGGAGTTATATACTAACCTGTGTCTGGAGCTAACATGGACGCTGGAGTTATGTACTAACCTGTGTCTGGAGACAACATGGATGCTGGAGTTATATACTAACCTGTGTCTGGAGCTAACATGGTAGCTGGAGTTATATACTAACCTGTGTCTGGAGCTAACATGGACGCTGGAGTTATATACTAACCTGTGTCTGGAGCTAACATGGTAGCTGGAGTTATATACTAACCTGTGTCTGGAGCTAACATGGTAGCTGGAGTTATATAATAACCTGTGTCTGGAGCCAACATGGTTGCTGGAGTTATATAATAACCTGTGTCTGGAGACAACATGGTTGCTGGAGTTATATACTAACCTGTGTCTGGAGCCAACATGGTTGCTGGAGTTATACACTAACCTGTGTCTGGAGCCAACATGGTTGCTGGAGTTATATACTAACCTGTGTCTGGAGACAACATGGTTGCTGGAGTTATATACTAACCTGTGTCTGGAGACAACATGGACGCTGGAGT
Organism: Haliotis asinina; assembly: GCF_037392515.1. Classification (NCBI taxonomy): domain Eukaryota; kingdom Metazoa; phylum Mollusca; class Gastropoda; order Lepetellida; family Haliotidae; genus Haliotis; species Haliotis asinina. The sequence goes on from NC_090282.1 coordinate 5,688,784, forward strand.
TATATACTAACACGTGTCTGCAGCCAGCATGGTTGCTGGAGTTATGTACTATTCTACTAACCTGTGTCTGGAGACAACATGGACGCTGGAGTTATATACTAACACGTGTCTGCAGCCAGCATGGTTGCTGGAGTTATGTACTATTCTACTAACCTGTGTCTGGAGACAACATGGATGCTGGAGTTATATACTAACCTGTGTCTGGAGACAACATGGTAGCTGGAGTTAGATACTAACCTGTGTCTGGAGCCAACATGGTTGCTGGAGTTATATACTAACCTGTGTCTGGAGCCAACATGGTTGCTGGAGTTATATACTAACCTGTGTCTGGAGCTAACATGGATGCTGGAGTTATATACTAACCTGTGCATGATGCAATATTTCCATAGTGGCAGGACGAGCTGGTGTCTGGTGCAGTAGGCCAGGAAGTGATGGTGGAAGTGTTGGAGTGTGTGTTGATCCAGATGCTGTAGGGGGTGGGGGGAACACAACACCCCTCCCACCCTTGACAGGTGCTTCATTAAAATGGGGAAGTCAGACAGCATCTCACACCCCATGAAACCTTTCCTAAAATAAATAAATAAAATCTCACAAAAATCATTTTTGAAACATTTTCTTTCAGTAATATACAAACAAAGATCACTTGAGTTATATCCTTTCTGTTGACAATAAACAAACAAATGTCACCACAAATAAACTTTCAGTTACAAGATCATGTCAGAATAACATTTACCCTTTAGTCAAAGACATCATAACAATGCATTTGATACAATGCAGTGCCTGAGGCAGATATCAATATTTCCTTCTTTACACATGGCAAGAATGACCCATATAATTGTCACAATCTAATATCATCCTAGGAAATTATAGAGCGACCTTTCCTATTGGTTATGCATATGAAACATGTCTAGTACTTATTTCCTTGTTGTGTCATGTGTTCAGGGAACAAATCTGATAAATTTAGTTACAGGAAGAAAGTATTGTAATAATTCACTGTTACATGTCAAAATACAGTTTCTATTGTTCCCATGATATTTTGTTTGTTGTATTCAGGGAAAGCTATTGTTTAGATGATGACATATGCAAGCATCAGTGTTACTAATTGAGGATACTAAATGGTCTTCCAATTAATACCATTTTTATTAAATGAGTTAATGATTTGGTATCAAACGATACGATGTCAATCTTCCATGAGTTTAATAAATATGGTATTTCATGGAAGCAAGTTTAGCATACTGTTTATTACTCTCCAACATAAATTCATAGAAACTGCTGCGACTATGGCACAGTGTGAGGACTCTCAGCTTTCCATGAGTCAAGTAAGGTCTAGTACCACTGTGACAACGGCATTGGCACTGTGACGTCATAACATGGAAACGTTATGGGGTCATACATCTAGCGGTATTACACTAGTATAATATTGCCGTAAAAATATTACACTGCAGTAACTTCCACCGGAGGGCAATAAATAAGTTTATAGTGAAATTATACATTACTCTACTCGTCTATATATTGTTCATTGTTTTCACTTACATCATCAGCCGCAAAGTAATGTCCATCTGCATTGATTCATTGCAGAGGTCAAGGTCACTGTAAAGGTCAATGATGCAGTCTTGACGTTGTCTACAACTGCTGCCATCTTCAGTGACCTCTCTGATCATGAGATCAAGTAAGGTCAGCGCATCGTCATGCTGATTGTGGCTCAAGAGGTACTTCCATAACAATTTTCTGTTTGGATACATTTCTATGATGAAATCTGAAAGAAGAGTGGAATTTACATCTAATTTGAAACTAAATTTAGTCTATTCATACCATAGCCATTGTGAAGATACAGTCGAGCACCGAAACTTTTCAATATTCATGGGATCAAAAAAACCAAAAAACATCCAGTTATCCAACTTCAAGACATCCGACTAGGGCATATCATCATGTATCACTATGACAAGCAAACCATTTGATATCATTTTATGGCCCTCCTATTCAAGCTCAACAATTACATGCTAGTCACATCATTACACAAGACCCTATTGGATTCTCAGTATGTTTTGATTTGAAACTACAATCCATTGTTGACATGGTGAACACTCTCGGTGTCACAATACATCAACCTTGCACATCAAGTCATTTAAGAAATGGAGTTCAATATACAGATGATACTAACAACCTTCTATGTTATACCATTTTTATAAAATGAGTTACTGATCTGGTATCAAAGGAGTGAAAGTTTGTTTAATACTAGTTTTATAAAAATGGTATGTCACGGTATTCCGCTTATTACTCTCCAACATAAACTGCCTACTGTGTAATAATTCAGCTTTCATCAGTGTGACAGATGTATTAGCATTGTAATGTCATAACTGTAAACCACTATGACATCATAGATTCGGTGTCACACAATGTGTATTACCACTGTAGATTTTAAACAGTGATACCTCCAATGGTCATTAATAATTCTTCATATCTATAACTCCTAATATGTAAAACCATGTAGTAGTCAATTCGTATTAAACAGCAACATCAATTAGAATTTCACAGGTTATTTACCCCAAAACACGGACACAAGCAGATCTAGAGACACTACAATCATGCTGCAACAGCCTCACCGATTCTAAATCCAATCAAAATACAGTACAGCTTTAACAAGTGTGGCTAATACTTTTAATCCCCAGATTCCAATCTAGAAAAATATATTTGTATATGTTGCTGACATTAAAAACATTATAAGACAAGGACATATATGTGTATGGAATGACGTACAGTCTCAAGTCTGCATGAAACAACAGGAAACAACTTCCGAACTAATAATGCTGGTATTGGCATACAACAGCAACATGATATATCGTGGTACTGAAATTTTAGTCACACCTATAGATTGCCAAAGTATTGTGCATTGAAGCTGCGACACAATATCAATCCTGATATAAGGGTGGCAATACAATACATATCATGATACTAATATCTTTTAATCTAACACCAACTACAACACACCTCAACATCAAAATAAAACCAGTTTTAAAGTATTTCACCATTTTATGACAGCATTGTTCAGTGTTCATTCTAAATGAGATAATTAAGTTTATACACAGAAGACTTTGTGAATATTCATAACATACGAGCGCTCTCTGACTGTTCTTGATGCCAGAATGTGACTGAAAGGTTACAAGCATACCCTTGGAATTAGTAACAGAACCTCTACAGCATTCATATTTCAGAGAAATTTAGTTTTCTGGATAAAATTGATATTTTATACTTATCCTAACTCATGCTTAATTGCTTATCTCCTCTTCCTGGCAAAGGTAGTGGAACACCTGATATTCCTCAAAGTTCCCTTCTAAAAGAAGAAAAATATACTCAGCCACGAGTAGCCTCCCTTTACTTGCACACGTGGTCAGCCGATCAGCCACGATTGTCACTCTCTCCTTAATAATCGCCCAACACGAGAATTATAGGAATTCAGCGTGCATGTGAGGGGCAGTTGGGAGGACTTTTGCCATGAGTCAGAATAAGAATAAAACATCAATTTTATTCAGAAAATTACATATTTTTCCTTATCCTGACTCATGCTTAATTGCTTACAGAATCCGGCAGAAACAGTGGTGGGTCAGGCCACGATTGATTCTGCTGGTTGTCAAAATTACGTCCAACAATCTTCCCCCTTAATGGGAACTTGTAACACTATGTTTGATTTCCAAAAGCAGTCCGTCATTATAGTTGATAGCGAGCAATTCTCATGTAACGCTAGCGTAGAGGCGAAGGCTCTGACTATATGTGGTTTGGAGGCTCGTGGAGGTTCCAATCCTCCTGCCTTGTAGGCTTTCACTATAAAAGCTCTGATCCACACTGAGATAATGTTGCGGAATACTTCCGTAGGTGTCTCACTATATATAGGGATGAACAGGCACTTGAAACGTTGTCTTCTAGACTTGGTACGTGCGATGTATGTCTTCAATGCTCTGACTGGACATGATGATACGTCTTGCATATCATGAGGTCCAAGGATTGAAGACAAGGCCAGTATGTGGAACTGTCTCTCTGGTTGACCTGGCAGTTGATTTTTTGCAATAAACTCCCATCGAAGACCCAAATGAGCTGTCTCTTGGTGATTTGCATCAAAGCTCCTTCGATTGAAGTCTAGAGCATGAATTTCTAACATTCATGCAGCTGCAGCCAAGGCAAGTAAAAACAATGTCTTCTGATTTAGCAGTTCAACTGAGATCCGGTCAAGTGGCTCATACGCATCACTTGTGAGATGTTGGAGTACAACGTTTAGATCCCACACTGGGGCTCTATTCTGCATTGTTGATCTTGAAGGATCTCTGGAATGGCGTAGATGGCATAGATAATCTGCTATCTAAGGATGTGTCGCCTTCATTACCATGAATCCTTTCTTCCTGATGTGTGCCTCAAAGTGTTTCCACTTGTCATCATACAGGGTGTGAGTGGATTTCTGTAAGGCTAACGTAACTGCTTTCGCTGCTCTTGCTGAGTATCCTCTGCGCTTAAAACTGGAATTTAGATTGACATTTCATCCGAGCTGAGTTAGTAGCCTGATACTGAGTCCAACTGTAGACTGAGCTGACTTCTCTCATGATGAACTTGTATGATGTTAAGATGCATCATTCTTCGTCTTCAGATCATCAACCTTGTTCATATGAGCATGTTGACATTCGAAGGAGGTCTATTTATAGCTGGCTGCCTGTCCGATCAGAGACTGTCATTCATTGCTGCAAGCCTTGTGATAGGCAATGTTGAATCTGCTGTTAGACCTGAAGATCATGCTGTCTGAAGAATCAAATGATGCTGTAAACTGCTAATCTAGTGTGTAATCGACATCTTTCCAGCTTTGAAAGTTTGAAAGTCTGAAAGTCTTATCTCTTGATCTCTAGACTCTGGAGAACTTGGACTTGTCAGTGTAACACTGACTTGTCTGCTTGAGCACCGTTGTCAAGATATCGTTGTCAAGGTATCATCATGACTCCTCTGGAGTCTTGGGCGTTGGTCCTTGCTCCCTCTTCAATCTTCCCATACAATATTGCAGGCGCAGACCATGGGGCTTGATATTAGGGCCCTGTGAAAATCTCACTCCATGATGAGGCGGACAAGAGACCCCTGTCAACGAAGTAGATTCAGTCTCGCAGCAGTAGAGGTGAGATGTTCGGACATAACTGCTGCTCCTTTTCCTGTGTGATGCGTGGCTTGTATGCCTCGTCTACATCTGGTGCTCTGATGAAGGGATCCATATGGCAAAGAAAGGAGCGTCTTCATTCTTCATCCTATAAGTGTTGGTTTCATTGGAGTCACTGGATGGTGAGACTAAGTCCAGACCTTTCATGATCCACAATGTAACTTCAGAGTCCGAGAAGAGGGCTTCCTCTGGAGATGATGATCAGTAGTATCTGACTTCATCCATCCGTGAGTGTGATGCATTCGATGGATGCCTTCAATGAGCTGAGGAGACTGATGAAGATCTTCTGCACTGACAAGTAGACCTTTAAGAGCATTCACCCGAGTAAGCGTACTCACTCACGCAAGCGTACTCACTCACCTGAGTGCACTCACCCATGCAGGTGCACTCACTCGTTGTAGGTGAATCTCACTCCAAACTTGGGTCCTCCTTGGGGTACATATATAGCATAAGACAGACTCCCATTGAATCGGGAGTTGGGAGAGGCATTCTGTCTGCTAACGTGTACCCATCACACACTCTCATACACTGTTGAAGCTGCAAGAGATAGAGAAATAGATTTACCCAATCACCAAGACCGCCGATGTCAATGGTGTGGCAAATGAGGGGGGCAAGAGCTAATCAAAACAGAGCTTATAGGTTATAGACGTATGTCATTCCCCAGTCCTCCAAAGAGGGGCAAAGTATGGACACACTTCATTATTTCCACTGAAAATCCCCAAAACCAGCGAAATACAGTGCCGGGAATAAAACAGTGGATGATAGCATATGTTGACGCTACAATCAATCGAAAAATACCACCACCCATTAAATACCCATCACCAATATGAAAAAAATGGGTAATACATCGTATCCCACCACCAGGAAAAATAAAACATGATTGCAAAGTCGAAAGCTCATCCAGCTAGAGAATCACGACTCTGCCCACTGGTGAGAACTGTCTGGCCAAACCGAGCACACTCCCGTGAATGTTTGTCCAGTTGGTAGTGTCGGATAAATGTACTCGGCTGGCTCCAAAGAGCCGCTGATCAGATCTCCTCAATGTCCAGTGCTGCTGCATAAGCCTGTGATGTAGCCACTGCCCTAACCAAATGAGCTTTTAACCGTTTGTTATTGCTAACCCTTTATGAGTAGAAGCTATACATATGGCTGAGACAAGCCACCTAGAGATGGTTTGCTTATTCACTGGCAGACCAGCTATCCCTCCGTCATAACAGCAGAACAGCTGTTTATACTTTCTGATATCAGCAGTTCATTTGATATAAGCCTTGAGGGTCTTAAGGACATCTACCATGTGAGCATGTCGAAGAGAAGTACAAGGGACAAGGGAGTGTAGGTAGGTCAATAGGTGCTTTAACATGAATAGCTCGTGCAATCTTAGAGTGGTAAGAATCCGGAAGTCTAATACTGACTTGGTCTTTATGAAAGACAGTCAGAGCAGGATCTGCAGACATTGTGTGAATGTTGCCAACCTGCCTGCCAGATGTTACCGCCACAAGAAAGGCAGCCTTCCAAGTTAACAGCTGGAGACACAGATGACAGCTCATGAGAAAGAGGCCTGGACAACCAATCCAGAACAACTGACAAGTCCCACGGGGGACTAATCTGCCAGACAGTTGGACAGATCCTATCCATGCCTGCTAAAAAGCACTGCACAAGAGGTTGCTGCCCCAAGAGACCACTGTCGACAGGAGTATGGAAGGCAGAGATAGCCATGGAGTAGCCTCAGATAGCAGACGTGACTAAACTGGCCTCTAACCGAGACTGTAAGAACTCCAATTCTTCAACTTAAGTTGAAGAAAAGGGATTAAGAATCTCTCTGTCAACACACCAGTGCACATAACAGGCCCATCTATCTTCATATTGAATGGTTGTCGAATCCCTTCACAAAGCCAGAATTGTGTTTGCAACTGGTGCAGGAATTCCGCTCGCTTGGAGGCGATTCCTGACAATGGCCAGGCCACCCACTGAATCCCGGGATTGGGGTGCGGCATGCCATTCTGGGATAGTAGGTCCGGTCAAATATTCAATGGAAACAATAGTACACACGGGTGGTATTTAACTGGTAAATAAGTAAAGCTATTACTCCTAACAAGGAATAATTGCAACTATCCATGCGCAAATTAGAGTAATTTGTCAATGATACGTAAGTAACCAGCACAATATTCGACAAAAGACTTACCAACACCTCACTGGAGAACATGAGATAATAAGTTAAGCATGTACTAATATTGAAATATAATCCTATAGTGCCCTCTATCCACGCTCACAAAGCTAGAAAAAGTTACCATGAAGACCATGAAGACCATGCCGACCGCCATCTTACCAGCCACATGGCTGGAAACAGTGGACATCACACAAAATTACAAAATATTATGAATGAAAAGAGCGATATATACATTCCTAATAGCGCTTGTGCATTAAAAGAGGAACCATATATACAGAATTACATGCTTTCTCACTCATTTTCTCTATCTCAAGGTTGTAAGCTTCTATTATGAAGAATGTGGGATGGATGACTGTACATGACAACGACAGCATGAAAAGTGAGGTACAAGGTAGATGGTGAGAATTACATGCTCTTGGCTGGAGGGGGCCCAGTCAGGGGCCCTGTAGGAGTGGTCTCACAAGACAAAAACAAGATTTTTTGTTTTGTAAAATATTTATTGAAATATTGTTAGAACTGTCATAGGCATTTTAAAATGGACATTTTAATGTTATATATGTACCCAAAGGAAAACTTCTTCTGAAAAAGAATTAGTTAAAGGACTGAAACAGTTGAAAAAAATCGCCGTAATAGGAACCCCAGGTGCCTCCACACACGATGAGGAAACAGTGACAATCATGGCTGATCAGCTGACCATGTGTGCAGGTAAAGGGAGGTTACTCATGGGTGAGTGTATTTTTACGTCCGCTTCTTTTAGAAGGGAACTTCAAGGGATTTCAGGTGTTCCAGTACCTTCACCAGGGAAGTGGAGGTTATGGATAAGGAAAAATAAGTGTTTGTAACATACATGAGTTTGAAGATGGGTTTCTATGTCTCATTCAGCAGTAATACACAGCTACACACACAGGTCATAGCCTGACATGCTGACACTAATGTTCTTATAGAAATGCTCTCGTCACAGAAGATCACCTGAATATGTTGTTAACAGCTTCAGCTGTGGAGCACCTTTAGAATACAGCACCACAACTTTCGTGAGGACGCTTGGGTTAACCCAACCCAACCCAGCTAACCTAAACCTAATCACCTACAATTACTTAAAAGAGTGTTATGACTTTGTTTTTAAAGTTTGTGGTGCTGTATTCTAAAAGTAGGCCTCAGCTGGAAAGAAAGAAAACTATGCAAAAGCATGTTTTGCATGTTGATGTGAATGCTTTCTGTCATGTATAACACTAGTGCCTCAAGTGCTTGTGGATAGTAACAAGGAACAGTGAAGAGCACTTCTGTTGAAAACCTAAATATTTCAATAACAAAATATACAAACATAATAGCTAGCGCTGATGTGGGGAAAGGTTTGCTTTCTTCAGGGGGTTTTAGGTTGCCGTGATGTCAGAATGAAAATTGGATCTGAACCTCTTTAACAAGTGTAAGTGATATCACAGGTGAGCTCCATGACAAACAGATGCACGGCACCTTCTAAATTAATATCATTAATCCCCAGCTAGATTAGCTCTTGATAGCACACAATCTATTTTTCAACGGGTATTTGTTCAATATATTCATTTCCAAGTATGGTGAAGATAAGAAACTGAGAAACCTTTACTACACAGTAATATATTTGCTGTGTTCAGAGGTTGTATGTTTTGTATAACATTTGCATGTTCATTCTGAATAGATTGTCTGAACATTACTCTTATATACTATTCGAACATGATTCCCCTTATGGCACAGCTTTACTTTACTTACTTCCACATCATGTTAAACAATCAAAGTAACTTACCATCCTTTCCAATCTGTGCTTCTAACAGAATTCTCTCCCTTGTTTCTTGGTCCCAAGATCGTATCCATGTTAGAATCACCTCAGCATATAAACCATCAGGACTGTTCTGAGACCTTTGCTCACCAATATCTCCACAGACAGAGTTGACCTCATGATTGGTTTTGTTCAGCAGAGATGCCAAGAGAGTTTCATCTGACCATGCACTGTAAATAACACACATGATTATCTTAAGCACGATCCCATTTACACATATTTTGTTTCTTATTACAAAGGGATGTTGACATGATGAGAATTTTCTGATGTGTATGCTATATCACAAATTTGAAACCGAATATAAATTACACTAAGTAGAATACCAAAATTCTCTTAACTGATATCAACCATGAAAATTGGTGGGACAGTTATCCCAAACTACCTCAATATCGAGGGAAAAGCAATTTTGACAAACATGATTCATGGAAGGCATTTCATACAAGAATCTTCTGATCATGATGATGTCTGGCTTGAATATTTAAAAACTCAAGCTTGTTGTGTTTTGGTGAGGAACATTTGGCAAAAGTGTCCATCCATCAGTTATCGTAAGCTTAGTATCAAATATTCAGTCATATTATCATTGTGTGTATTTCAAATCTGATCAGTAAAAGAACCAACATAGTTCCCAGATCATCTTCATGCTTGTGCATGTTTGTAGAACCAAGAGCAGCAGGCTCCGGTATTCACACCATCGCTTGGCCCATCCATGTGTAACAATGGCTTTATCATCTCATTTCTTGGAGGGCATATACTGAAGCATTCAGACGTTTCAAGTGAGTGAGTGAACATATTCTTAAGGTATGTCAATAGAGAAGTCAATAGAGAGGTATGAAATAAAGCTTATTGCTTACACTAACCAATAAGACAATGTCAAGAACAGATTGGATACTTGGCCTTCAACATAGTTAAATGCTAAATCTCAGCACCGAGTGAGCGAGGACTGTGAAGCCATTACCTGCTGGGGGTTCCCGTTGCGGTCAGCATGGCTTGGCTGAAGGAGCTGCATGGGTAGAGGTCGTACAGCTGCTGCAGGAAGGAAACCTCACTGGCCTCCTCTGGGGAGAGACTGCCAGTCTTGTGGAGCTCCAATGCTATAAACATTTGGAGGTCACGTGACTTCACACACTCTGCCAGGGTCCATAGTTTGGCAGAGACATCAAAACCCTGCAGGCAAAATACTGGGTGAACTTCTTGGATAAGGAATCCTCAAAGCAATTGTAGTGCTTCCACAGTTGTAAGTCTGTGTTAAAGTATGGGAGTTATGATCGTCTTAGGGCTACAAGGCCCTGTTGTCTCAGCACTGCTAAACATCCTGGCATCAAATATTTCCATAATTTCCTCTTTAAATTTACATATACATTATTGGCTATAAGCAGATCCAAATGATAGAAGAACAGGACGGCCATTTATCCTCCTCATCATACATCAAGTATTTTACATATCTACAATGATACAATGCATATGGGGTTCAAAACTTTTTGTAGAAGCCACTTGCCACAGGTAAAGTGACTTTAAGAAAGTAACTTGTTCTGACAAATTTTCCGCTTGTCCTCATTTTTATGACATAATCATGATGATGAAATTATGAGAGAATAAATAAAGTATTTGATGTTAATGTTTACTGGACTACATGTCAAAAAGCGCTAAATAGCAACGAAAGATATCCCTCCTTTATTATCACTGAGAATATTTAACACCTACATTTTGAGCAGGTATTAAATGAACTCTAAGTATATTTGCAGTTCGAGACCATGTGCAGAAATTATCTAGTAGCCCATGGACAAGTAAGATACCATTATTTGATTGTCTGAAATGAGAACTGACTTGCATTGGCTGATGGGCTTTTTTAACTCATATGCATTAAGATCAGACACAATCTCCATTGTCAATCAGCACTGAGGCTTCTACACAATGCATAGACAATCACATTTATGTGGATAATCATACAATTTCTAAGTACGGTGGAATCTACACGCAAACAAACTGTAACTGAAGGAATATTTGTGTACAGTGTGGGTTTCTTCTCAAACTTCACTGATGCTGGTTTTATAGAGCTACTTCACTGAGACACCATGCTGCTGTTTACATGGACATCCAACTCGGCTGGTAAATCTGAAACAACATACTGCAACATTCCTCTAATAACGGCCCCGGCACTTATTAGGGGTCCCACGCTTATTGGAGACCCTGTGATTTTTGTGCTTTCTGGGTGTACCTTAATTACTTGTTACATCAAAGCTAGGGGCCATTTCTTGATAACTTTATTTTTGGATGAAGGGAGAATATATTTATAAAGAACGTATCCGATGCATATTAGAGACCCAGCAATTATTTGAGGAAATATGGAAATACTTTACATTTCCAGATCTAAACAATGAAAACATGCCAACACAGAAACATGCCTGATAACCACACTGAGGCATGCTCCTTGGAGAGGATTATATTTTCATAAAGAACGACACTAAATTTCACTGCCCTGATTATTGTTAACATGGAGTAGATCCCTCCAAGTCTTGTTTTCCCAGTGTACTCACCATATTACATAAAAGCTTCTTTGCTTTATTCATATCTTTGTTGCTTAGGTAGTGCAGAACCTGGTCCATGCAGTTCGTAACGAGTTGTTCATACCTGGCGACACCTGTATCACCTCTCATTAACATGTGAGACTGCAGGAGAAGAAGTTGGTTCTTCAAGGTTGCTGCCTCCACTGCACCCTGGAATGTATACTGGTTACCATGGTTACTGTAGTCACAGAATCTTCAACACAGCATCAATTTGTGAATGAAAGCTTCGCATGCACAAACAACTATTCTGAGCACAAACTATGGGATCCGGTGGAAATTTGTGGATTATGACACCATCACCCAACCTTAAGGAGCAATTGACGGCAACATAACAACTGGACATGTCTTTGGTGACGTCGAGAAATCAGCGAAATGATGAGCTTCCTACACATTTTCTATACAAATAACTGAAAATCGTTCCTTCTATGACGTCACTGCAGGGCTCTGGCGACAGAGTTAGATAACCTCTCTGTGGTTTTGCTTGCGGGCGAGAGAGAAACAGACGGCTTTTCAGTAACTTTTAAGCGCTTGGTATTAATTAACAAGGTTTTTTTTAAAAAAAATTGTGTTTCGTTTATGACCAACCAGAAGTCTTTCATATGCATAAAAAGAGTACCACAAAATTGAGTTTATTCGTTCTGTAACATTTTGAGGGCCCCATATCCCACCAACAAGTATAATTAAGATTATGGCTGAGTAGACGTCTCTTGTGTGACACCCATAGCAAGATTAACAAAAACATGGAGGCAAAAATTATTACAGGTACAATGTAGAAATGCCTCAGAAGAAATAAACCTTTCCCCAGCTGGGAGACAAGCCATCAGTATGGTTGACTGAAGTCTTCAACAATCCATTTTCATATCTACAATATGATGTTCATGATATGAAAAACAAACAGCTAATCATCTCATAAGTAATAAGAATCCCACCTTTGCTGCCAAACATGACCATTCATACTCCTCTCGGCTGTTGCCAGTAGTCAGTCCATCGGGAGCGTCTGATGCCTTGACGATCAACTTGGTACGTGCCAGTTCCACCACAGTCAGGCACTGGCGTAGTTGAGCAATATATCCCATCAACAGGTCAATGGCTTTCTCAAGGTCACCCTTTTCCTCCTGATCATGAACGGTCTGGCCAAGGCCCCTGTGAACTGACAGACCATTGTGGACAAGGCCATACAGAAACTCTAAGGTCAAGGTCAAGAGTTTGTTGGCAAAGTCACGTGACTGCTGATCATTCACATTTTCTCTCACTGCTTGGACTAGGAAGGACAGGGCTGGCTCTAACTGCTTCACACTATCATAATGGCAAAGTTGGCATGTCCACAGCATGGATTCATCCCCAGCAGACACTGGGGACATAGATGGCTTCTGTTTGTTGGCTGTGAACACTGAAACATCAAGACAACTCCTTTAACACTGGGACAAAAAACTGTCACTTTTATTTCTTCTTATTATTATAGGATATTCATATAGTGCACATATCCATGCAAGCAGTGGTTACTGAAGGCAATGGTATGATTTTCTCCCTTGATCATGTTAATCTCAAAGGCACATCATACTATCAATCTCAACTCCCTTGGGAGTATACAACTTTTGCTGCCACCAGGCTCACCAAGCTCAGTGTGGCTTTCCATCACATACACATTAGACAGCTTAACTTAAAGTTAGAATTTTCAAAATAAAACATATCTTCAAGCTGTGAGTATGAGTTGTCTTCTTTAGACCATTACTGTCTTGTGGGCAGCATGGTTTAACTCTCCAGAGTTATGGCATTTGATAATTTTGGGGTAATTTTCTTTCCATAATGATCCTGATTGATTCTCAAAAACATATGGTAAAAAGTGTATGTTTTAATATGAAGATCAACATGTACGTACGGTTCTCCTTGCTCTTCAGGAAGAAAGCTACAGTGTCTAGTTGCCGATGTTGTATCCCAATCTGTAAAGTGTGCACTGGCACTGTACAGCGCCCCCACTTGTTGAAGTCACACAACATATCAGCAGAAGTCGCACCACCATACAGCATCAGCTACATATGGATATAAACATACAGAATGAATAATCAAAGTACTATTATAATACAACTCCAAAATATGTTTCAAAGTTCAAATCAAATGAATACACTACCAAGCCATATTAAGCTCCCTGCTTGGAGTTTCTTGATCCTTCTAGACCAATCGCTCAGTAATCTTTTCAATCACAAATGTCAATCCATCCGTATTTTGTACATTAAACTGAAGCAGAAGATGGATTGTATTTCCAAGCAACTGCTATCAAATAATTCTCAAACCATTTCTTACACAGTTTCAGTAAGCTCCAAACACTGTCAGAGACTCTTATTACAGCACATACAGCTCCAAACACTGTCAGAGACTCTTATTACAGCACATACAGCTCCAAACACAGTCAGAGACTCTTATTACAGCACATACAGCTCCAAACACTGTCAGAGACTCTTATTACAGCACATACAGCTCACATAATCATTTTTAAAATTCCAAATATGCTCTCCAAATCTGAGTTCTTACTATAAAACTTCATTTTTTCAATAACATTCTCTGATTCCAAAACTATCATTGACAATAAGTCAATACTGGCACGGATTCAATATGAGCATCACTGGTGACAAGACACAACAGCGACTACGCTATAGTCACCTTGCTGACGAGATCCTCCTGCTCTATAGCAGCTTCAGTGACAACATGGAAGACAAACACATCGCTGACAACCAGGTGGGTGTGCCCAGGTGTGGAGGACAACACAATTCTTTGATTCCTGGAGATACTGAAACCACACATGGACACAGCTGATGAGGTCTCCCCATCATTACTTGTTTAGTTCTAGATGAATTGCCATAGAAACATCTTTGACAATACAACATACATGTTAGAGGCACTAAATAGTAAACTGCAAAAAGTGATTGAAGCATTACAGCTGCATATGTTGGAAGTTCATGTTAAACACTGAAGTTATGAATGCCACAGTGATTTCTCTGTTGTATACCTACCAGTATGTTACACAGTATCAATAGGTATGATAGTCAGTGTCTTTGTACATCTAAGTCAATTGGACCAATTATATTTTTATAGAGCAAAAGGACAGTGCGAGTACACACTTGAAAAATCACTACCTGAACATATTTACATGCAGGTATGGTATTCACTGAGGAGACTTTACTGGATGCTATACCTTTTCATAAGAACATTGTGGGAGGCGGTGTCTATAACACATAATGCTTGTCTGCCCTCAGCTGCCTTCTCAGCCAGTGAGAGAGTCAGAGCAAACCTGCTCACAGCCATATCGACTACTGTGTACTGGTGCATCTCTGACGGTAACTCATGACAGTCTACAATTGTTTCACTCAGTGCTCCACCAACTGAATATCTTGATTTGAAGCCTGTTACATGCTTCCTTTCATGTCTTATATGACTTCTTGTAGTGTATTTTCTACTGTTTTGGTTGAGGTGCTTTTCTTCATGTAGATTTAATAACTTTTCTCTCCATGTAGAATCACCATGATGACAAGTAGAGTGGTTTGGTCGAAATGTCCTGTCTCTGTAAGGATGAAATACTGAGGGCTCCACTTTAAGACATTTAGGATAAGCTTGGATGTAAGCGTCAAGTGCCAGTGTGTGGAGCATCCAGTCCTGACCAATCAGAATCAGTCTGCGGAAATCATGTGATACTCTCCATTGCATCTGATTGGCTGGATCAAGTTTTGAGAATTGTAAATCAACATGACACCACAAGCGGCCAGCAACAATGTCAAAGATGTCTACAGTACAGGTAAGGAACAAAAGAAGTCCAATACATCTCATTCCAAACTAATCCTGATCAAAGAAATGCAGAAATAACATTTAATTTTTCAGTGACAAACATTTTGTGAAATTAATAACCTGTCCTGAACTGTTTTGCTATGGGTTACAAGTTTTCACCAACAACAATACTTGTTCACTACACACACAGCATGGAGTTATTATATGTTCTGTAAAAAAACATAATAAAGTATGTTTTCCCACCTGCACATAAAAATATCTACACAAAGTAACGTTTGGGATGAACAAGTAGACAGGATTTCCTTCTCTACTACACACCACTACTGTTGATCAAAACATAAAGGATACAAAGAGCTTCACTTTTCTCTGCCAGCACCACCAATCTATCAGCAACAATTTGGAACGAAGGTAGACAACTCTGACTAGTCCCAGGAATAGCCAAAATGGCCGCATGCTGGCAGTGTTCCTCATCCAGTAGCTTGATGGAGACGAAGATGCTGGTATTGACAAGCAGGAGGCATGTAGTGGACGTGCAATGAACCAGGGAGAGTGTGTCTACTGTTGACACCTCAGCTACTAAAAAATACAACAGAATAATTGCCCTTTGTACATTAAATTTTCTTCATACAAAACCAACAAATTTATAATACTGATCATATTGATAAAGGTCCTTTGCATACATACATAAATAAAGTCTGCTTGTGTGGTTTATTTTCTTCACAAAGCTGACTACCTACAAAGTTGTGATGTCCTGATGTTTCCCCTAAAACTAATGATTGCAAAGTTAGTTTGATATAACGCATGTAGGGACTAAAACTAACTTACTAAGGTGAATCACATAGTGAAATGAAGGATCGAGATACAAACTTATTCAGCACAATCCTTGACAGTACTTGTCATATACAGGAATAACTTTTGGACTTGCCTCTTGAGATTATTTCTGCCTGTAGTTTGTGGAAAGTCCAGCGATGACTGATGGTGGGTGCTGGGCCATGCAGGGAGTACTCGGCTATGGTCATCTCACTGTCCACCACACATAGGCAGTCACCTCTGGCTGGTCTCCAGGCAAAACTGAAGCAGTCAACATCACAAGTCAGTTTCAAATATCAAGGTTTTGACTGCATTGCCTCTTTAAGCATGTCATGTTCCAATCATGAACTTGTTTTGGTCATTTGCAATATTGTGGTCATGAAGTAACTGCGGGTAAGTTGCAGTAAAAAAAACCAACTTGTCTAAACTTTATTTCCACATTTGAAGAATGGATTGTACATTTTATAGCTTTTAACAAATGCAATTATTTGATGGTATATTGCTGTGGGTCTGTGTCCAGTCAGTCATGACCAAGGGTCCATATTCAAGTAATCTTGTCTGGTGAATGTGACACAATGTCAAGTTCCCACAAGTAATGTTCAAGAATATTTCACACATATACATGCAAGCCTGTAGTAGTTTACCAGTGTTATATACAGCTAGCCCACAAAGATACTATGCTGCTTTGTAACATGGACACTCCACTCCTACACACTGCCAATCCTTTGTATATTTTCTAAACACTGAACACAAGGCAATGAAAAAGTTCAATATGTGTACGTTAATGTTCTTGGGTGAGACTTGGCATCTGTGATAACCTCTGGGGAATTAAGCGCATTTTATGGGGGATTTTCACACATGGTTGACAGCAATGACCAGCGCGATATTATATTATATGACATTTTTCTTGCATAAACTGAGCCTTCATTTAGTTGTACTACAGTTGCTTGTTTCTGACTGTTGTCCCCAAGACTATGCAGGCTATGTCACTGTATCCCAATACTGAATGAAGAATCACCTGCCAGTAGGAGGACCAACAGAAAAACAAGTTAACTGGCTGGTATCAGTATCGGGACATG
The DNA here is from genome assembly GCF_037392515.1 of Haliotis asinina. Taxonomy (NCBI): domain Eukaryota; kingdom Metazoa; phylum Mollusca; class Gastropoda; order Lepetellida; family Haliotidae; genus Haliotis; species Haliotis asinina. The sequence continues at coordinate 5,706,176 of NC_090282.1, forward strand.
TATCCTCCTTCAGAGACCCTAGCTGGAAGGGCAGAAAACCAGGTTTATCACTACTCCTCTCACTTCCTTGAAGTAACCACAGCTTCCTCATACACACAACCTAACTTACTAACATACACACAATCATTATACAACCATCTGTGCCATGGGGACTCGCTAGTTACTATGGAGAGGGTGTTGCAGCATAATATATTTATTGCTTTGCACTTAATACCAGCTGCAATTATATTTGCTAGATTTTCCTAGCTGAAAGATGGCAAAACCCAAATTACAACAAAGTTGCCATGGTTCAGTTTGAGAGCTGTCTGATAATATACAGGAGTTGGAGACCAATAAGCAGACTTTAAAAAGGTGTATCCACATAAAACCTTACATATTATTGCTAATGTTTGGGTGAAAACATATTCTATATTCACATTCTTTGACAGGGGTGAAATGGTACACTCTCATCATGGTACGGTACAGTAGGTGTTACAGTACAAGGTCTTTGGTTCAGTCCGTTTCGGTTTGGTATATATATGACATGATCCTAACGCAGAAAAATTAAACCTTGAATTGCTTAATAACATGGAAAAACTTAACCATAATCTTTGTTATTTTGAACGAACAAAACTGTCATTATAGAAATTATATTAAATAAATTATATACAAATAAATTAACACAACACATAGGAACTGGATAGCAAATGGCAAGTTATCCTCATAATCATGTTAAGAATTAAGTCAGACTTGGCAGTTGAGTTGAGTTGAGTTGAGTTGAGTTGGGTGTTATGTCACATTGGCATTATTCCAGCCATATAGTGACGAGATGATGTTACCATTACCATTTTAAGTCCATGGTCCAAAAGAGTTTGGCTTTAAAAACATATATTTTCATTTCACCACCCTTTAAAAACAGAATATGTCATAGCATTGAATACAAAAGCAAGCAATTTATTATTCTCCCTCTGAAAAACAGATCTTTCAGATTTCTCTGGTTAAATAATGCCAAAGGTGTTTCTGCATTACATGACCTTCGTACAGCCTAAATTCTGACACCACAAGCTATGTTTGGAATGTCTTTGGTACTGCAGAATCTGCAAAATCAGAAAGACTTCTGCCTGTATCCCCCCTTAATCTAGTTCTAATCATATCACCTATTTACAAATTCTTCATCTGATAAGGATGAGTTTTAACATGTTTCTTTAATTGTGTCTGTAGCAAATACAATATGGTGGCGAGAGTGTGCTTTTAATGTCATTAACTGATGTTAACCTATAGGAATGTCGTAATTGATATGTTACATCTCCCTTTCAAACCTACAAAAGCTTCTTCTTTAGAACATTAAAGTTAAATGAATGGCTTTATCCTTTCTCAAGGATGGACAGGATCTGAAAATAAATTAAAAGTCTCTCTCCTTTAGTCTGGTTGACCAGGATGTTAACTTCAGCAATTATCATTTAGAGTCATGTTAACTTCAGCAATTATCATTTGAACCATTAAGATTAAAAATGAAAGGAGAACACTAACGTAAAACTATTTTTTGATATGTGGAAAAGAGCATCCTAAAGATCACTTTCCATATCAAAATGTCTCAAAAAGTTTGTAAAATCGCAATAAAAACATGAAAAACGACCTCGGATTTCCGCTTATTACGGAAACACCCGACAGTTGAGCAGAGGCGGTGTCGTATGACATGACGTCAAATGTGACTATAGCCGGTGGCATCCTCTTTGGTTGTATATCAAATACCAGCTGATTTTACATCATGCAGCAGAAACTTCTAATGAACATGAAGAAGAAGAATCCACCAAAACGGAGGCACCAATTTGATTCATTTCAATTCAATTATTTATTCGGTAGTTTGGATATATGTGAGTCTTGTGACCCAAAGTACAATTGATTGTGACGACACAGCCATAACACGTGACAGGAAGAACATATGTGCATCTTCATGAAAAGGAAAACACATGTTTCATGAAAATAGCGACAGAAGTTATGGTTTGGGTATTTTGTGTTCCGAGAACAGACTTTTGAAATTGATACCATGTAATTATTTTGTTCCGAGATGCGCATACCTTTCACATATAAATAATACATGGTACTCATCTTCGGAAACTCCTAGATTATTACAACATACATACACAGTGCATACAAGGAGTGCTTTCATTAGTACAATGTTCTCAATAAACTAACTTTAACCTGTGGCAACACAATACGTAATTTACAGAATGCACGAATCAAGGTGTTATCACTTAGTACTGTAAGGTTTTATTTCGGGCTGTAATTCTAAAGTCGAAAAATTCCTTAAAAATGTGGATATACAAAGAGAGTCATGCCAAATTTGGGAATATATATCACGGATTCTTCATGCAAAAGTGCTGTTACACATTTGTATTTTTCCTGCATCTTCCTCTATCCAAACATATGAAACACCAGTTGTGAAAAATATGGGGCGGATATCTGAAACCCATGTATGCTTACCATTTTCATCAAGCTTTTATAGGAATAGATAACACTGGTGAGGAAGGGTGTGTGATTCCATTCTTAATATTTCAGACCAAACTTTATAACACACCTTTGAGTAGAAACGTGCGTGTATCTACCACACCAGCCCAACGCGGCCTTATTTGATAGGGTTTACATTCAACTGTGAAGGAAATATGTGTAATAATCTATACATGGAGCAAATTACTTACAATTATAACATCTTGACCGCTTGATGTCAACATCGGAAAACTCGGGAACACGGACTAGTTAGTTTGTCAGATTGTGTTTATTTCGTTAGGGGGGCACACGCCCATGATACAGCTACCATAGCACTGATAATTGTTGAGTACAGAGAGCTTGAAATGGTGGCTAACAATTGTAATAAATGTATTTATACAAGTATAACCTCTTTTACAAGATAAATGCATTAGAAATGTTTATCTAAGAGGGACATCTTTGAATAACATTTCTCTTTTCGTAAGTTTGTCATATAAACAACTGTCGAATAATCGGTTTTATCGGTTCAGTTATATTGTTAAGGAGCCAATTGTGATATATAAACTTTATTCATGAAGCACTAATTAATCTGTTTAAACAGATGAATTGCATAAATGATGGTACTACAGTTCAAACACACAGAGATGTTTTCATTGTACTTTAATATAGTCTTAGGTGTGACTGTGGTGAGTGCATTCCGATGTCAACTGGTCTTGAAAGTAAGGGCTCCTGACTCAGAATGATCGGAATATTTCTCTTGCCTACATCTGTCTTTATACTTGGAAAACAGATGAAATGGTGGCTCTTTTCATTGTTCGATGATTCCATGCATCCCGAGGCAACTGAATAAACTATCGTACCATTTGCCAAAACGACAGAAACAACATGACTTGTATTACTGGAGTGCTTGGTCTTTGGAAGCTAGTCACATTTGACGTCATGAGCGGAAAGGTCACATGACTTCCAGCAGAATATGCATAATGGCTGAAGCTAAGATAACACAAACTGTTTTCGCAGTTAAGACGTAAACATTCATAATTTGTACTTGAAACTTTGGGTATATGTTTTTGATAACTATATCTTTCACACAGCAAATTACTGAAATTCTCTCATATTCCCCCTTAAAGATCAAGTCTCTTTGGCGGGTTTGCTTGTGTGACCACTTCAGTTCACAACACTCGGTACTCTCGCTGGGAGGGAGGTAAGCATTGTAGTGGTTGAAGTCACCATTGTCTGGGGTGACCTCCCTACCATTTGTCACCTATATTTGTCAAAAGTTAGTTCACTTTTTCAATTTTAGATTTTGATGCGAGCAGTTCATGAAACATAAACATACAAAGTTGTTGGAAACGTTTCCACTCCTTGTCTAGGTTGACAACTTGTCAGTTTACGCTCGGATTATTGCTTGCAGACATTATTCTGAATTTCCATTTATTGTGATTCTTTTTTGAAAGCCTTTTGCCTAACTTTGGCGTTTTTTCATGTCCAACTCTTCTGACACCGTGCAACAAACACAACTTGGTGGCATAAGTGTGCTTTTAATGTAGTTAACTGTCGTAAACTTGCAGAGATGTTGTAATTGATACATTACAGTATCTGAACATACTGACCATGCTGACAGACATATGCAGCTTCCAAAAATGCCACTCAAAGAATATATTCTTTACTGTTACAATGTTTGGTGGAAAAGTCTTACAGGTAAGAGTTCCACCCCTACCCCCCTCTCCATCAAAAGCCAAAATTACAAACTGACATGCATACCTCACCCTAAATGTACATTCAATAAACAGGAACAGGCATAAAGAACAATTAACAAACTTATTTCAGTGTTAGAATATTACACAGGGGAAGGAGAAAACTTACTTCTTAAAAAGAGGGGGTAACGGGCGGAACTCTTTCCGTCTTATGTTTTCATTTTCATTGTGTTCATTTTTACTTTTCACAATAGTGGTTAAGTATATAAAGAACTAGAATCTGAGACCCGTGAAGGTTCCGGAGTAGAAATTACTAGAATAGGTCTTCAGCAACCCATGCTTGCGATAAAAGACGACTGTTCTTCTTGTAAGAGGCGACTAATGGGATCGGGTGGTCAGACTTGCTGACTTGGTTGACACATGTCATTGGTTCCCAATTGTGCAGATCAGTGCTCATGTTGTTGATCACTGGATTGTCTGATCCAGACTCGATTATTTTCAGACGGCCGCCATATAGCGGCAATATTGCTGAGTGCGGCGTAAAACTAACCTCACTCACTCACTACAATGCCACTCCCAACATCTGATTTGTATCCACTGCCATTTCAAGACAGCTGATCAGCTATATATGCACCAAGCCCCATATCACAATACATTACATTAGATCAATCAATTAAAACGTTTTGTGAGGTCAATTTGGCTAGTGTCATTGAGACCATTTTTCCCTGTGGCCATTTGGACCTGTTTCCTGTGGGTATCACAGATTACTAACTCTATCCTTGGCGATTGCATTCTTTCAATCGGTTATTGGAATATAAACTAATGGAAATCTTCAGTACGTCAACATGTACATACCTTGTCACATTCTGGAGAGCGAAGTGAGTGACGCCTTCTTTCGATTGTTTATGGATTCTTGTCACTCTGAGACAGTTGTTGTCATCATATACGGTAAGCCATGTATTTTTTGGACAAATACACAAATTTGCATTTCCTCTTATGTTAACTGTATTACACAATTTGCACAAACGGCACTGTAAACATGTGTTATTTGACGCACCACCTTGCGATACAGTCGCCATTTTGAACTGATCACATGACAGAAGGGGGAATCTAGTTTTCAAGACTTGACATAAACTTCAAAATGAATTTGCAATCGTGATTTTGATTGAAACTCATTGCAATGAATAGCACTATCTACAAATGGAATGCCATTATCTATACCTTGAAAATAATCACGTAATTGTTCGCTAAATGGCGAAATGCTAAAGATATATTAATATTTATATTGTCATTGGTGATGTGTGCTAAAAATAGGTGTTCTGTTTTGATTGGACGAGAAATTGTTTTCGTCATTTACTTCCTGGTAGTGCAAAAACGTGTCTGGGAATGGGATGTATCGTTGATTTATACTTGTAAACGATCTATTTGGAAGCGACCTAACTGTTATATGTAACAGTTATGTCATAATATTATCTACTTGGTCTATGATAACGGTAAGATTTGTCTCTGCCTCTTATTCGGGCTTGTTTTAGTATAATTCCTTTACTAACGATGATCATAGGTATTTGTTGATTGTACTTTCACACTCGCAGTTGCAAACACCACATGAAATTATGGACTGAATAGGATACGTCCGACCAAGTATATGCCTACAATATCCTGTTGGAGCCACGAGTATCACGTGTGTTTTCATTTAACGATATTCAGTGTCATTGTAGTTTGACATTTGGCATATATGTTCAGACAAATTAAAACTGCACTTTTATGGGCTGAATAATGTCAAGTCATAGATTCACAACAAAGCGTGGATAATTTTCATTCACTTCTCTTAATTTATGAAATTTCATGTCAACACACTAATGGTCACGTCACATACCTAGTCCAGCATATAACTAGACGACTTCGCACTATACCAAAATTACATTGATTACTCTAAAACGATTTTAAGTGAATGTGCCAGCATATGAAACACTATCAAATTATTCATGATGAAATACAATCCCAAGAGCATGTGTCATACAGTTTTTCTTATCTTGGAAATACATTCACCGATTTGTTGAATATGTCTTCTTTCGGCGTCATGTAACTTGCGTAATGGCACCACTTTATTACTGAATGATAGGATATTGTATGGTGTAGACATGTAGAACGTAGAGGAAATGAAACATTTGAATGAATCAGTGAAGAAATCCTTGTTTGGAAATATGTCAACTTTACAAAGTGCATGAAAGTGAAAACTGCCATCTTTGTAAGACCCATTATGTATACTACATGAACACTGCCATTATCATAATGGTGTAGAATTATAATTACTTACAGTGATTCATTTCGTTTTAGAGTAATCAATGTAATTTTAAGAGTTCAGTGAATGGTGCGATGATATATGGGATCCAGAAATGTCTACAAACGATGAACAAATGCCTTAAGTTAGTTTCCCCACAACCACAGTCAATTTACCGCTAACCGTTTTAAGGCGATTCCACTTTTTGGTTAACCAATCAAAATGTCCAACAATTGGTGAAAAACGGGGGTGGTTCTGTATCAGGGCTGATATAAAATAAAGTAAATGGATGTTAGTGGATGTAAATATACTGTTTTGAAAATGAGTGTTTGTTTTAGCAATCCGTGCACCTGTTCTAGTCGATAGGCTGGATTTTTGCCTTAAACCGCTGTACATATCTGTACAGCGCACAGTGCGCCAAAGAAAATTCACTCACCGGCTAGACGTCGAGCACACCTTGGTATAGTGCGAAGTCGTCTAGTTATATGCTGGACTAGTGTTGGCGATAATTGGTGCGCGGCGATAACTGGTTGCTAGCCAGTAGTCATCACATTCAGCTTCTGTTTCACTTGTATATGAACTTAGAGAGATATAGTAATGTAAGTTTTTGTGTATTTGATTATGACCATAGCATTATTGATCTATTATTATGTTTATGTACATTATGAAATGGAACAGTGTAAACAATCTAGTTGACCTTTTGTGTGTTTTTAATTATTATTTTTAAAAAAAACACAACAAGTAGATATTATTTATTACTAATTTGTAGGCATTCAAAGACATTTCCTGTGATAGCACAAATGAGTGGAATGTTTCTGTTCAATGCTACAAATGATTGAAACACAAATATTGTGGAAAGTTACTGTTCAGTGCTACAAGAACAAATGAAAGATAGCACAAAGTAAGTGGAATGATTCTGTTTATTGCTACAACAAATGAATAGAAACGAAATGCAAGTATAGCAAATTACAGCCAACAAAATCTAAATAAATATTATCAGGCCATTACCTTGTTCAAGGAGTATGTCTGGCAATATCTACATATCTTACTTAGAATGTGTAAACCCAAAATGTAGAGCATGTTACATATGTAGTCATAATTTCATTTGTGCAAAAATAATATGTACACCCAAATGCTGTATACTGAAACACATAATTGTACATACACATTTACACACATATGACAATTTGTAAGGAGACAGGTATTGGTGGACATAATCCAGTTAAAAATGAAAATTCAAGGGAATTCCCCTGTATTTCAATAGTGCACTTCCTTTCTGTCCTGGTACAGTTTGTTGTGGGCTGTGTATGTGAAATGGCATATCGTCTGTTGTATGTGAGACAGGTGTGCTCGATGGTACTAGGTGAAGCTCTTGACCCTATTTAATTCAATCACTATTGAGTCATGATTATGTGAGCAAAATCCTTGGTATGTACTGAATATGTGTCATCTGACATGCCCATTGTTTCCACATGGGTGTTGCTATAGTTACTGTTACATCACCAATTAATGTGTTATGTCTTATCTATAGGGATGGATGCAAATAATCTGCACTGCGCAGTGCATAATGTGAATGAAAGGTACTGCCCATTGAATCCATGTAGTTGTAGTCATGGTAGGGAGCACATAATATTTTACTCTCCATTTTAGACATATTTTCACTCACTTACTAAATTTCATTCAAATGAGTAAATCCCCAACCAAAATAAGAGAAAGGCTTTTCAAATACCTTTCCCATAACAACCTGCTATGATATACAAGTAAATGAAATTCTGAGAAGTGTTTAACGCAAATCACAGAATAAATCAATTATTCTGTATTGTTTGCTGCTGATCATTCTGACAGAACATGACACAGTCATGAACCATTGTCACATGTGCACTACCAGGATGATAGTGCCCTTAAGCCAGACCAGTTTTGCTATTTTATCCTTAGGGATAGTGGAATGTCAAGCATATCAGTGGGTATCACTGTTCGAGTGTGGAGATGGTCAGGGTTATCTTCCATCCCAACAAGTTCCTTCTGTCTGTGTGGCCACAATACTTTGTCCAAAGCAAATCTCCTAAACTTTGGTTATAGCTTAAGCAAACTTGATACAAATATCAACATGTGCCTTTTTGCGGATAGACTCAGATATGAATTTTAGTTTTAGTGGTTTCCATGGAAACATGACTTAGGATGGGGCTGTGAGGATGTCATCTTGTCTGGAGCAGATCTCCCAAACTATACATGCCAGATTCATCAATATTTGTACACATATCAAGCATGATCCCACGATGTGCCTTTTTGGGTTTAACTGTGAATTTCATTTTCTGCAGTTTCCATGGAAACTTGACTTAGGCTGTGGCTTTGAGGATGCCAGTTTGCTCCAAACTTTAGCTTTATCAAACTTGGTACACATGAACACCATGTTCACCATGATCACTAGATATGTCACTGGTTACACCAGTGTGTGAATTTTATATTTTGTGGTTTCCATGACAACAAGTTTGGTTTTGACTGAAATTGATAGTTGTGCTCTTTTCCGGCACAGACTTGGCACATGGATAGGTCTGGTGTTATAGTGATGTCTTTTGGTAGGTTTGGATTTCTGAATAAAATAATTTTGTTTTTCCATTGCAACAAGTTCGACTTTGACTGAATTTGGTGGCATTGTTCTTTTCCACAGCAGAACTGCAAAACCTTACAATAGTCTCCTTCCACTCTGCCAAATGCACACCAAAACATTGAAGTACTGTTATCATAATTAGTAGACCTATCCATGAAGTGTAGTTTGCCATTTTGGGTGATATTGATGACTTTGTCTTCTTGTTACTTCTGAAGGGACATATTTGTTAATGTATTGTGTTTCATTCTCTGGTTTTATGTGTTAAACTTTGATAGCATGAGGAAAGAATCTTGATATTTCTGAATATCCAAGTGCTTAGTAACTTTGAGGCCTGACACTGAATATGTAAATGAGTTTCTTTTCGAGCAACCTCGTCCTATTTGCTGGAAAGCCATCCATATTTTTACATGTCTTGATCATCTCTAAGATCAACCAGCAAGGCAGCAGTCTAACAAACAGTGTAATGAAAGTAAATGAGTGTTTTTTTCTGTCATGTTCTAAATGAAGGGTATGTACATTGATTTATGTTTTTTATTCGTAAACAGTTTATAAAAAAACATTCATGAGTGTTCAATCATTAAAGTGTTTTTTTTTTCATTGCAGCAAGGCAACATTTTCCTCAGAGGGGACGATAGTGATAAGAAAACTTCAAATTATTGTATTATTTCAGAATGAGTCTCCCATGTGGTGAGGGACTTAGGAAACACAGAAAAATTATGGCTGATCTAGTGGAGGATGATCATGTAATGCATATATACTGTCATTGACTGAATAGAAGAATACGATTGTGAAGGTGATGGTGGTAAATCAGTGTTGAAATGGAGGTATTCTGTCACAGGTACAAGATGACACTTCGTGTCCCTGGTAACAACAACATCTGCAGCCTCAGTGGGCGGGTGATGCTGCAGCTTCGCGATGATCTAGATACTGCCCCTGAATCACAGAACTGGAGGGCCTTGGCAGCAATACTCAGAGAACCCTATGTGTTCAAGTAAGTCAGTCATGAAAACTTTTTACTTCAGGCAGCAGGAACTGAAACAGAGTTGTTAGTAGAAGAAGTTAGTACTTGCAATTTACTTAGCCCTGATGATAACATCTCTGTCCAGCCATGCATAAAGAAAGCACTGAGGGATGTAGAGTTGTATTAAACCGTTGGTCATGCTGATTCGGGCGAAGACTTGGTTCACCCTCCCAGTTAGGGCAACTTTGCAAGACCAGACAACCATATTGTACTTGACATATACTGAAGGGAAAAAATAAAGGATCACATTAAAGAACAAGTGCTCCTTTATTTTTTTCCAGGTTTCTTTACAAGGTGTGCCATATACTTGTGAAGAAAGCTTGGAAACAAGTAAAGAAACACTTGCACTCGGTACTTTCATCATTCATGTCACCCCATCTCTTTTCCCTCAGTATATATAGCCATCCTGTGCTATGCAGATCTTTAATAATGAAACAGAGTATCCTTAAACCTGTATGATTTGGTCAGTGACAGTATGATTAGGTGGAACTTTGAGAGCGTTCTTCGTAAATTCAGCGAACCCCGAAAGTGGGAAACAATGTAAGAATGTTTGTTATGTGTGATAATAAGTTAGCAGACCTTGTGACTTTGTTGATGGCAGGTCATTGTACCCTGTCCTCGATCTATGATATACCGCAGGAATATCATTGAGAGCAGTGTTAAGCTATCAACACACATAGCAGTCCATACATGAACATAATGTAAATAAGTGTATTTCTTTTATTTGATATCAGTTATGAAATAATTCACAATGTGCCTAGTTCCGTTGATCTCAAATGAATAATGCTGTAGTAGACACTTTGTTTCTCTGTTGTTTAATGTGTTTATGTGTTACCATGGTTTCAACTGTCATCTGACCTCTCAATTAGGAAATAGATCTCAACAATAGTGGAAGCTGACATGCAACCTAACATCTAACTTGTTTTCTCTTAAGGAGTTGCTCACAGGTGTTACTCTGTTGAATATAGATGAAATATTGCTGAAAGCAGTATAGGCCTGTACTCATACACTCACTCTCACAGTCTCAGTCAACATCCATGAAGATCTGGGGTAGAATAGGTCTTCACCAACCCACGCTTGAAACATTAGGCAACAATGCTGTAGGTGCCTAACACTTTTCACAATAGTGGTTAAGTATATAAAGAACTAGAATCTGAGACCCGTGAAGGTTCCGGAGTAGAAATTACTAGAATAGGCCTTCAGCAACCCATGCTTGCCACAAAAGGCAACTGTTCTTGTTGTAAGAGGCGACTAATGGGATCGGGTGGTCAGGCTCGCTGACTTGGTTGACACCAAGTCATCAGTTCCCATTAGTGCAGATCGATCCTCATGTTGTTGATCACTGGATTGTCTAGTCCAGAACTGATTATTTACAGACCTCCGTCATATAGCTGGAATATAACTGAATGCAGCATAAAACAAAACTCACTAACTCACTCAACAAAGATAATATAGAGATGACATTCCTCTGCTGATTTTCAGGCAGTCAGAGATTGAGAGATTTGCCATGCAGATCTACAGCAACGGAAGTCCAGCCAACCAGTTATTGTTATCTCTAGGAGGGCGTGGAATGAAAGTGAAGGAACTGGTGCACTATCTGGATCAGCTCAAACTTGAGAAAATTCTCAGAGAGTTCAAAAACTATGGTTTGTCCAGTTGATTTATCTCGTCATTCCCCTAATTCAGTGCTATTCAATGGTTAAGATTTCCCCAGTGTAGATGTATGGTTTCTCTTAAGGTGTATGTTGATGGCACACAGGGCACAGTCAGCATTATCATGAAGCCTAAAGTCTGGCATGTTATCAAATTCTACAGGTGGAATAACATATCTTGAATGGATTGATATTGAAATTACTGGGGTTTTTTTAATGTAGATATGGTGAGTTTACCATCATGTACAAGTTGTAGTTTTGACAGAGCCTATAGAGATCAATGAGCAGCCAGAGAGCCAGCTGAAGCTGTATGCTGGTGAGAAGCTGGTGCTGCATGTGAGAGCTACAGGCTTCCCATACCCCCGGTACCAGTGGTTTAAAGGAGACACCAGAATCGACAGGGCTACAGAGAGCATGTTCACAATTAACAATGTCAAGTAAGTATTTATTGAAAAGAAATAACACAGTTTCAGCTTGGATGCTAACTATAGTGTGGATGTTTAGGGAGACATTACAAAATGTTCATAGAGAGATATTATTATAGGTGAGGCAGAATTCACCTTTAAACAGTGACCTACATTCTTCATAATAATTGCATTTGCAAGACTTTGTTAGATCACTCAGCCATTGTAGTGAAGATTACCACTAAGGGATAAAAAATATTTACATTCCCAGTTGATTATGAATCATCTTGGCATTGAGACAGTAAAGTAGGGATGTAGGGAGGAGTTTAACACCGGCTGGGTTTGAGCTGAATATGGTGGATGATGACAGCTAATGGTGCTTCATTTATTTCCTGTGTAATATACATATATCTTGTGTTCCCATACTCAACTAAACTGTCAGTTCCTCCACCTGTTAACAATGCACAAATACTCTAAAGACATTTTACATTCCAGGATGCAACAAAGTAACTGGGTTATATTTTGTATATATCGGAACATATTTCTAGTCAGGAGGATTATTTACCAGGAGCACCAGTCCCTGCATTCTTATCCTCAAATCAGCCAAATCAAATCTTCAAATCAAAACATGCCTCCGAGGTTTGGGTAGACAATGTAAAACCGCAAGGGGAAGGAAATCTGACCCCAGTGGTTTTACATTGTCTAGCCAAACAGAGGAGAAGTGTTTCCTCTAATATATATACCGTCATTGATGGATAATTACAGTGCAGATGATCATTTAATAAAGCTACATAACTATAACTGAAGTGCATGTAAAATCAATTTAATGACAGTAACTATAAATGGATAATTCAACCCCACTTCCTTCAACAGCCCAGTAAAGCGTCTGCCTACAAATCTGAATGATGCACTTCCAGGCCTCCTAGGGAAAACATTTATACTTTGAGCTTAATCTTAAACAATATTTTTCAGTTGATTTCAGTCAATATCATTTGAATGTTGATGTTCATATAGACTTAGGAAAAGATTGCAGAAACTATAACCTGGGAGGAGGTCTATCTAGCGAAAAGTAAAACCTGTCCCTGCAAAACAAAACCTTAAAATGTGGTTATTCTAGGAAAAAAAGATGTAGTTAGAAGCACACTTCAGGTTTATATGTTATAGCCCTGTTGTGTTTGTCTACAGAGAGAAGGACAGTGGGGAGTATATTTGCCGCCTTCACAACAGTGCAGACAACAGTCAAGTAAAATTCACTGAGTATGCCAGTGTCAGAGTATATCTGAACACTCCAGGTTTGTGCATTTCCTTTATGGAATGACTACATGTGTTTCTAGAGAACTCTCAAGTTGTAAAACAGTGAATGAGTTGAGGATTACACCGCTTTTAGTAGTATTAGAGCAATATTACTGCGGGGGGACACCAGAAATGAGATTCACACATTGTACCAATGTGGTGAATCAAACCCAAGTCTTTGGCATGATAAGTGAACTGTTTAATCACTGGGCTACCCTACCTCCCCATGTTGTAAGAGATGACCCCTGGGAATACATTGTGTATTCAAAGCTTCTGGTGGTGGGAGTTCCTGGTCTAGACTACCTGTTGTCCAGTTCCATTTATATGGAGCTTGCAGTGGCTGAGTATGTTGTTGGCTTACTTTATGTGGTGGCAATTAGGCACCTGACAAAAGTACGAGAATCTGTACTTTTCTGGGAAAGTGTTATCCCAGACAATAACATGTTACAAAAGGCCACTGTATAGCAAGAACCGGTAGTCTGACAGATGTTGTTGAATATGCAGGGGCCAGGGGCCAGGTCACCCGGCTTTTTTGGTACACACCCTGTCCCTTACAGGAAATTTTGGTAATGTGACGTGTGAAGGTCACGGGGTAGAATAGGCCTTCAGCAACCCAGGCTTGACATAAAAGGCGACTATGCTTGTCGTAAGAGGGATTGGGTGGTCAAGCTCACTGACTTGGTTGACACATGTCATCGGTTCCTAATTGCGCAGATTGATGTTGATCACTGGATTGTCTGGTCCAGACTCAATTATTTACATATGGCTGGAATAATTCCGAGTGCGACGTAAAACTAAACTCACTCACTCACTCACTTTGTTAATGTCCCAGTACTACAGGGAACATAGGCTGCAACAATAACATAACTTGTTTCCTTGATTCCAAATGACATTGCATTCAGTGGTTTGTGTTGTTTTGTGTTCAGTGCTGGAGAAGACAGACATTCCCATGGAGAAAGGCCAGCAGCCAGCGGTGTATCCAGCAGGCAAGTGACTCGAACACTGCAACAGATCAGTCCATCCAGGGACACATGTTGGCTCACTCATGTAGATGTAGTGTAGGACCCACATGCACTTGCGATCTTAACTCAAAGATCATCACATCTCACATAATATGGAGATAAACATACTGTGTTAGATAGTCATAGATATATAGCGAAATTATATTAGCTCTAAATTTAATTTAAAACCAAATATGTTGCGTGAGGTTTAAGTGACAAATTTAGACCTATTATAGTTTTGTGCTATACCTCTGATTATCCAACACAATATGTTTATCTCCATTTTATCATAACCATGTTATTGCTATTTTAAAAGAAATCACTTGGTGTTGGAGAGTCAAAGGTATATAGTGATTATATTATTGTAGATTTGGGCAAATTGTTGATTTGTAACACTACTCTGTTTCTTGATTGTACAGTAATCATTTGCATACACTAACTCCAAGTGGATTAATTTATCAATATGTTCTCAAACAAAAGTGCTTCAAGTTTCCACATACTTCCAGTTCCATATTGTGTGTAAAGAATGAATTTTCATCGTGTTAGTTAGATCCTTGACCTGTATGATTTGTGGATCTTTATTCAAAATGATGTCTTGTTGTAAGCGATAACACTGTTGGGAGTGCCCTTTGTCATATTCATCAAGCAAGATTTTATATGTATGTTGTATTGTATAAAAAATATGAAGATGTCTGTACAAGAAAAAACAGAGAAAAAGTACTCATAATCTACATGCAATGTTTTTTAATTCCAAAGATTGTGAATCATTTCAAACTGATATAATAATTTTACCTTGTTTATTGAAAACAACTGTGTAATAATGAGAGTCATTGGATGTTGTAGTTACATCATTTACAGATTTACTTGATGTACTTCTACATTGTGTACAAAGACTAATACAGACGGTGAAAATATATAATTTTCACAGAAACAGGTTTCAGAACTTGTGGGAAGGAGTTATGTAGGGCTGTAACATCAGCATAATGGATGGGTGAGGGGAAGTATATGGCTATATATTCTCTAGAGGCTACAAACGTTTTGAGAAAATAGGCCCATGGACTGTTATAGAAACTATTATGAACAGGAATGAAAACTTGTACTGTAATAACTGAAATCTCTAATGTTTATTTCAGAGAAGGAGATGTGTTTTCTACCAGTGATAACAGGCCACCCAAGGGACAGCTTTGTTTTCAATGGTCATGCCTTTGTTCTGCTGTGTGAAGCCGAGGGAAGACAACCAATGCGCTACAGGTGGCTTAAAGAAGACCAGTTTTACAAGGAATCTCATTGCCCCTACTTGCAGGTAATGGACCAGCCACTGACCATGTAGAGAAAAAAGAATTTGGCCTCAGATATATTTGCTTGGTATACAGAAAGTTATGAAAGAGACGTATTAGGTGAAAGAAAAGTAAACCTTTCAGAAGCACTGAAACGAAATGCCTTACACAAATCCCTCCTTCCAGATATTTTGGGGTCTGTACTCATTTGGGTCTAATCTTGCTGACAAATAGAACTATTTTCTGAAGTAGTATTATCAGTTCCAACCACCTTCATCACCCATTTTGTAGACAGACAGTTAGCAGTTTTTATCCACTGCAATGCATTTTGTAGGGTAGGGGTGGGGAGGGTATTAAAATGCACTCCATCCGTGTGTGCATCCATCCATGCATTTGTGCATTTGTTCTTTATTTCTTCACCAAACTTAGACAGACACATAGACAGATCTGGTGGTGCACAGGTGCCGTTTAGTAGTTTTGGAATTCTGAATACTGAATGAAGTATTTTTTGTGTTTCCATGGTAACAAGTTTGACTGACTGAATTTGGTGGGTGTGCTCTTTTCCGGAGAACTGTAAAACCTTTCACTATTTCTAAACCAAACTTGACACATAGGTTGGTCTGGTGGTGTACTGGTGCCATTTGGTAGTTTTGGAATTAAGAATAAAGTATTTTGGGCATTTCCATAGTAACAAGTTTGACTTTGAGTTTGACTGCATTTGTTGGGTGTGCCTTTTTCCAGACCAGAACTCCAGACCAGAACTTCAAAACCGTTCACTGTTACTTCACCAAACCTGGCACATAGATTTTGTGGTGTACTGGTGCCTTTTGGTTGTTTTGGAGTTTTGAATGAAATATATTTTTGCATTTCCATGGTAACAAATTTGACTTTGACTGAATTTGGTGGTAGTGATCTTTTTACGGAGGAGAACTGTAAAACCTTCCAATATTTTTTCCTCAAATTTGGCACATTGATTAGTCTGGTGGTGTACTGGTGCCTTTAGGTAGTTTTTGAATTCTGAATAAATAAATTTTTGACTTACCTTACCATAGGTCTTATGCATATTACCTCTAGCTTCGCTAAACGAGATCAGACAGTCGTTGATTCGCCATCCCCTCGATGGCTACCTCATGTAATCTACGAATGTAGTCACGGAAGTGACGTGATCTCTCCACTCGCGCGAGAGCGCAGAATCCAAAATTCACTTTTACCTTTAGCGTTCGTGCGAACGGACGTGTTGGTTTGCAGTTTTTTTTTCCTACTGTGTGTAGTTTCAATAAAGTTGCTACTCCTTGGTAGGTATGGTTTGTATCCCCTCATTATGTATCAAAGTCAAGTCATACAAGCATTTAATGTGCTTACCTTGCTACCTCGTGTTGTTCTTTTCTCACTCAGGCTTGGCTTGGCCATGTCGGAGGTGAGAACGACATGGCGTCCATGAGGGTAGTTCATCTTGTTGGTGGTTTGCCCGTCATGTTTCTGCCCATGCTTGGTCATTTTCACTTGTGTTTTCGGTATTTAGCATACTTTTTTCTGCCATGAATTTCAGCGTAGCGAAGGCAGCCATTGTGGTTGTTATTTTTCGCTGCCCCGCACTTACGGGTGTGCCTATTTTTTACGTAGGGGTGCAACTACTTTCTACATTTTTATGTAGGGGGTTTTCCTCCTAGTATTGTATTAACATGTCGTCAAGTCGTGGTTTCTTGTCTGTTACAGTTCTGTGTATGACTCGACACTATTGTACTGTCTGCAAGGGGCAGAAATCAGCCAAGGACCCACATCCCTGGTGTCCGGATTGTGCGTCCGCTGTTTGTTCCATCGATAGTCGGTGCCTACACTGTCAAGCGTTATCTCTCACCGATTTCAAGACCTTTTTGGCGGTTCGGAGGAAACGTTTTACGCAACGTAAGAGAAGAATGTCGTCGCCAGCGTCTTCCTTGGGATCCTTACCTGACGACCAAGATCTACCACCGCCTTCAATACCACTATCAACGCCGAGTGTGGAGCGCTCATCTATTACGCCGGCGCGCTCCTCTCCAGAGCCTACGCGTTCGGACGCCTTTGTAGATTTATCTCACCCGGATGCCTTATCCCATCCTGAAGTTCAGAGGCTTCTGCGATCTCTCTTGACGCCGGGCGCTGCTGTACTCCCTACCTCGGTATCTACACCTTTACCAACGACAGCGCCTAGACTTACGCCAGCGCCGTTGCCTGTACCAGCGCCTCTGCCTGTCCCGGCGCCACTGCCTGTCCCGGCGCCTTTGTTTACATCAGCACCGGTGTTTTCGTCAGCGCTTATTCCGACGCCAGCGCCTATTCCGACGCCAGCGCCTGTACCAACGCCAGCGCCAATATTGTTGCCGGACCCTGCTCCTATAACTACGTCTTATCGGATCCCCAGAGTGTCTCATACGCTGACTAAAGAAGAAATGTTACAGCGCCAGCTGGATGAAGAGCGCGCTCGTCGTTTAGAGGCTGAGCGCTCCCGGCGCAGATCTCGTTCTAGGTCCCCGAAGGGTCGGCGCTCTCGTTCTCCACACCGTAGCAGGCGCCGGCGCTCCCGGTTGGTTTCCCGCTCTCCAAGGCGCTCCTTAGAGGAAGACTCACGTACCAGAAGTAGACGTAGAGTGCGATCTCGGTCAAGATCACCACGACGTCTCTCTAGATCCCAGCGTTCGCGATCGCCGGAACCACTGCGGACTTCCGGCAAAGAATTTAACACTAAGAACTCTGCTTCCAACTCGAGTCAGCGACGAGAATCAACCTCTATTTCCTGGGAGGAACACGAGGAACAGTTCTTTTGCCCAGACTATGAGGAGGAACCTGGCAATGTTGGTGATAGTGATGGCACCTATCTTCCCTTAACTGCTGTCTTTGAGTGGATTGCCGACAGATTACCGGACTGTCCTTCCCCTTCTTCGGATTCAAACAACCCGGCGTCGATTCACTTGACTCCTGAGTTACTTATTCCACCACACCCTATGGTGGCGGATGCGATTACTTTGTTAGACTCGGACTTTGCGAAGTTATCCTTAAATCCGACCATCAAAGCGTCGAAGTCTAAGAAATCAGATTATAAAGTGCACAGTCTGGATTTTGCCGACAACGGGGCGGCGCTAGACGATTCAATTAAGAGGTTGTCAAGTTCAACTCCATCATCTTACAGAGTTCAGGATTCAAAGTTAGCAGCTGTTGATACTGAACTGAAACGTATGCTTAAACCTATCTCGGCGCTTGCGTCAGCCACCTCCGCTGCAGCCTTGGATTTGTCAGAGGATAATGCCTCGAGGGTGGATCATTTAACTACCATTTTTGCTTGGCAAGGCAGAGTACTCCATGACCTACTTGGACACTTACGTGCGGCGCTAGCCATGACTACTACTATGCGCCGATCTGGATTTTTAGATGCTTGTTCTTGGCAAGAGGAATTTAAACGTCAACTTCTTCGTGCACCATTTACGTCTAAGTTCCTCTTTGATGAAAAGATACCGTCGGTGTATAAACAACATGCCGAACTTACTAACACGGAAGTGGCGCTGTCAACTTTCGAGGCCTTGGGCTCTGCATTTCGTGGCCGAGCCAGGGGTAATGCCAAGAAAAGATATGTACCCAGGAGAGAGTCGATCCGTTCCTCGTTTGGGAGGGGACGAGGTCGTACCAAAGACTCAGATGTCCAGCGCAAGCCTCAAGAACGTGGCAGGGATGCCCCAGCTACGTCCGGTCGAGGTAGGGGCAAGCGTCCCTACTCCGGCCGCTGAAGCCATGGACTACTACGACTGGGACCTCCCACCCCCAGTCGTACCAGTTCATCCGACCCCTGTAGGTGGGAGACTAGGGATCTTCTGGGCCAACTGGACATTCCTGGAAGACCCGTTTGTTTGCAAGATCCTGAGAGCCGGCTACAAGCTACCACTAGCCAGAGCTCCGCCGTTGACTACCACTCCCCTGTCACGAGGGTACTCAATAGATCAACAGGTACTTATCCTAGAAAACATCAACATTTTATTAACAAAACATGCTATAGAGATAGTGTCAGAACCCCATCTCTCCCCGGGGTTCTATTCACCCATCTTCCTGATACCCAAGAAAGGTTCCACCAAAATGCGGATGATTCACAACATGGCGACTTTCAACAACCTGTATTTAGCCGAGCCCCCGCATTTCCGAATGACATCACTGGATCAGATCCGAGCCAAATTGTCACCCGGAGCTTGGATGGCCAGCCTAGATTTACAGGATGCTTACCTGCACGTTCCTGTATTCCCACGCCACAGGAAGTTCCTGCGTTTCATATTCAACGGAGTACACTACCAGTGGCGAGTGCTGCCGTTTGGAATTTCTACGGCCCCGTGGCTTTTCACTCGGGTCACACTGCCTGTCACCCGGTTTCTGCACCTCCGGGGGATAGACTTCGATCCTTACATCGACGATTGTTTTCTAAATCACTGCAATCCTCAGTTGCTACGCAAACAACTGGACTTCTCCACACGCCTACTTCAACAGTTGGGATGGATTATCAATTTCGAGAAGTCGCAACTGAAACCAACGCAGGAGTTAACGTTCATTGGGGGGTTGTTCCTGACTCGGCTCAATCTAGTCAGGGTCCCTCCCGATCGATGGCAGAAGATTCTCGCCTTTACGGATCGAGCTCTGTCCCTACCTCTCACCCTCAGAGAATGGCAGTCTCTGTTGGGCTTGTTGACGTCGGCGCAGGACCTCACCCTCAGAGGACGGCTTATGCTGCTCCCACTACAGAGGTTCCTATTACCATTCATTCGAGAGAACGACCTCCAGTCGTCATTTCTTCTACCCCCGCACCTGCATCAGTACCTCAGGTGGTGGACGGTAGAGTGGAACGTCTGCGCCGGTGTTTATTTGACAAACTTCAACCACGACCACGAATTGTTTGTAGACGCATCCCTCTTGGGATGGGGTGCTCATTTGAACGGCCAGACAACCTCAGGGCTGTGGTCAGACGCCGAAAAGGAGTGGCATATCAACAGCCTGGAGATGCAAGCAGTCATCCTAGCGGTTCGCCACTGGCTACCGGTCCTAACAGACTCCAGACTCCTGGTAGCGTCCGACAATTCCACGGTCGTGTGGGTGATTCACAATCAGGGTACAACCAGGTCCAAACAACTTCTGGACCAGATGTTCCTGTTAGCGGATCTGGTAGACAGCAACGGCATCGTGATCGCGGCTCGTCACATTCCCGGCTGCAAAAACATTCTGGCAGACGCCCTGTCGCGCCCCGGCAAACCATCCCCGACGGAGTGGATGCTTCATCCGGACGCATTTCGCCAGATTTGCTGGCAACTCGGGAGACCACTGGTAGATCTTTTTGCCACCAGTTTCAATCACCAGTTACCAACGTACGTATCTCCCGTGCCGGATCCACAGGCGTGGGCAGTCGACGCGATGTCTCTATCATGGGAAGGACTGGACGCATATGCGTTCCCTCCTCCAATTCTTCTCTCGGATGTAATCGCCAAGATCAGACTGACGCAGAACCTCCGACTGCTTTTGGTCGCACCTTGGTGGCCAGCCAGATCGTGGTTTCCCGATCTTCGACGGCTCGCCAGCGGAGACCCTTACAAACTTCCAGAGTGGTTGCATCTGCTTCGACATCCACACAGTCGACAGCTGCATCCGGATCCACGGCGATTCCATCTTCACGCATGGGTCATCTGCAGAGAGCATTAAAGGCTAAGGGCTACTCTGCGCACGTGGCGAACGTTATAGCTCGCGCGCATAGAGTTTCTACCCGTTCTTTATATGACGACAAATGGCGCTCTTTTGAGAATTTTTGCACACGAAGATCTCAAGATCCCATGGCAGCATCTCCTCAGTTTGTGGCACAGTTCCTTCTCTACCTACGGAACTCTAGACATCTCAAAGGCAGTACCTTAGGCACCTATTTGTCAGCTTTGAATTCTGTCCTTGCTATCAAGTCAGATTCACAGATCTCCAAGATACCGGAACTTATTGCGCTTCTCAAAGCTTTCAAGCTGGAAGACCAGAAGACCAAGTTTCGTCCTCCAGCTTGGGATCTTAATGTTGTCCTTCAACATCTCAGAGGGCCGCCGTACGAGCCATTAGAAGAAGCCTCCTTTGAACATCTTTCCAAGAAGACGGTTTTCTTACTATCATTGGCAACAGCGGCTAGAGTCAGCGAGATCCATGCTCTTGACGTTACTCAGATCCGATTTGAACAGTCAAGACACGGACGTGCTCATTTGGGTTTGCTTTGGGATTTTGTGGCTAAGAACCAGCTTCCCGGGCAGCCTAACAGGTTATTCTCCATCCCTCCTTTGTCTACGATCTTGGGTCATCATGACTTGGAGGAGGAGCTGCTATGTCCAGTCAGGGCTCTCAGATGCTATATTAAAAGGTCAGCCTCTAGGAGACGATCCCGCAAAAGGTTATTCATTCCCTTTGCCGTGTCCTGCAAAGGTGAAGTAAACAGAAATACTATTGCCCTCTGGCTCAGATCGACTATCCTGGCGGCCTATGACGACAAGCACCTGCCTCATCCGGTAGCAAGTAACCCGCACGAGATCAGGGCCTTGGCGTCTACGATGGCCCTCCATCGGAACTGCACAGTACCGCAGATCATGGAGGGCTGTTTCTGGAGGTCATCAACTGTCTTCGCATCCCACTACTTGAGGGACTTGGCAGTTGAAGACGTGGAGGGATTACAGTCATTTGGTCCATTGGTGGTTGCTCAGCAACTTACCCGACCATCCGCCCATTAGGTAACTACACTTCTACTTACCTTTGGTCTTAAGATTAACCTCACCCCCAGGGTGCGTCGGTTTTTCTTTGGAGTTCTATTGGGTTGCTCTTTGTCCTGTTCCAGGTATTATCCTGAGACCGTTGACATTGGCTTTCCCGAGTTCTCCTGATGCATGTGCACTGTTTGCTGAGGGATGGTCCTCTGGAGTCCACACCACCATCCATCTGTCGAAGCCATATGCATAAGACCTATGGTAAGGTAAGTTAAAAATTTATTAAAATCTAAATATTTTAGATATTTAAATACTTACCTTACCATAGGGCGGTGACTCCCTCCCAACGCTGGATGCTCCTCCCCACTTTGGACTCTTCGGACCTTCCGGTTGACGGTAAAAGTGAATTTTGGATTCTGCGCTCTCGCGCGAGTGGAGAGATCACGTCACTTCCGTGACTACATTCGTAGATTACATGAGGTAGCCATCGAGGGGATGGCGAATCAACGACTGTCTGATCTCGTTTAGCGAAGCTAGAGGTAATATGCATAAGACCTATGGTAAGGTAAGTATTTAAATATCTAAAATATTTAGATTTTAATAATTTTTTGTGTTTCCAAGGCAACAAGTTTGACTTTGACTGAATTTGGTGGGTGTGCTCTTTTCCAGAGGATAACTTGACACATAGATAGATCTCGTTGTGTACTTGTGTCTCTTGGTAGATTTGGAATTCTGAATAAAATATCTTTCTGTGTTTCCATGGCGACAAGCTTGACTTTTACTGAATAGTAGTTGTAGTAGTAGTTGTTTTCTGGAGCAGAACTGTAAAACCTTTCAATCTTTCTTCACCAAACTTGGCACATAGATTGGTTTGGTGGTGTACTGGTGGCTTTTGGTAGTTTTGAATTCAGTATAAAATATTTTCAATATTCTCCTTCCAGTTTGTCAAAACATTTGACATCATCATAACTAGTAGACATATTCATGAAGAGTATTTTGCCATTGCGGGGGATATTGATGACTTTGTCTTTTTGTTCATTTTGTTTCTGGTTTTGACAGAGTATTGTTTATTTGTTACAGGTTGATAATGCTACCCCTCATGACAGTGGCAGATACACATGCAGAGTGATAAATGACTTTGGTGAGGCAGTCAGTATCCCAGCTGTGATAATGGTGGCAAATGGTAAGTCAGTGTCAATATTCTGGGTGATGGTGGTGGCAAATGGTATGTCTGTGTCAATACTCTGGTTGATAGTGGTGGCAAATGGTAAGCCATTGTCAATACTCTGTGTGATAATGATGCCAAATCATGAACTACTGTTCCAAACCTTTAAAACATGACTCAGTGGTACCAAGCCTACAAAACAATGACATGATCATCAACTCTCTCAGAATCTTTACCCCAAAACTAACTGTACAAGTTTGTCACATAGTTATTGGTACATTGCATTTACGTTTAATCTATGCACATGGTATCAGAAAATGTAAGATTCCAGAGATACTAACAAAACTCAAACTTTGAATGAAATCAGAAGTTTTTGCTTGTGATATACAAAGGGAGATAATATGCTAATTACAAAATGTGCAGGCCACTAGAAACTGTGGCCAGAAAGATGACTTTACAGTTGTATATTATTGTAATTACCTCCAGAACCACAGCCACATGCTGGGTCCCTGCCCCAAATCATCCAGCAGCCAGTCAGCTGCCATGTTCCTTTTGGCAGCGCTGCCATGTTTGTCTGTGAGGGTTGTGGACAACAACCTCTGCAGTACCAGTGGTTTCAGGATGGCTACCCAATCCCAGGTAACAAGTTTGTGTAAATTTAAACCAGACTGGGGCTAATGACTAAGAACGCTACATATGAAATTAGTTGCTGAAAATGTTCAGTTCAGTATGTATTTCATTAAGTCTGATTGCACACGTCAGAATTCACTCTACAAAGGCAGAAAGATGGGTGAGATTTTGATGTGACATAACAAATGGAATGTTTTTGTTCATCATTGTATTATTTATTTTTTGCAACAAATCACCTGTACTGTTGAGTCCTGCCCTTCAAATAAACCCATGATCAAGTGAATCAAGAGAGGGTCCCACAACACAATTAGGCCAGTTACACTAGTAGTCAAAATTCTCCATCTTCAGCAGTCACACAGACTTTGTAAGAAAATAATATTGCTATGGACGAAACTGTTTGTTGCTAGGGGCGACATTACCACAGTTGGCTCTGCCCCATGTGCAGCAGGAAGCTGTCCTCCATTGTCAGGTGTCCAACAGATGGGGTCGGGCCTGCTCCAACACAGTCTTCCTCCGAATCCAGATCAACTCCCCAATGCCACGCACCATCGGGGGATATTCAGGTCAGTGATATCAACATGTTCATCCTTCACACATACCTTGCATACCAGCTCTCTCCAACTATTTGTGCAACCTCTCCTCATCATATCATTATCTTTGTGGTTTTGCCAAGCATATTTTCTGTCCATATGGCTAGTTAAAAGATCTGCAGTGACATTAAAGCAAAAGTGACTTATTCTCTGCATTCTTGATAGCATCTTTTGATGTGCTTCAAGATGTCTGTCTGTACTTTTTCATGAGACTACAACATTACCCTCTCATGCTTCAGCCACAGACAAGGTAGCTCTTCTCATCGGAAACTACAACTATAGATGTGAAATAAGTCTCAAAGCACCCAAAACAGATATTCAGATTTTGTCAGATATCTTCCGGAGACTTGACTTCAAGGTGGTGTCCTTGTTGAACTTGACCTTGACTGAAATGAAGGCTGCTGTTGATGAGTTCTGTGAACTTCTGGGAGATGGGGTGTACAGTGTATTTTATTTCTGTGGCCATGGCTTTGAGGAGAAAGGTCACTGCTATTTTGTGCCGGAGGATGCCCAGACCGATTTCAAGGAAACAGATTGTCTCAGTGCAGACTCTGTGTTGGACTCGTTGCAGCGGAAGAAGCCTAAGATCTGCACCATGATCCTCGACATCTGCAGGAAGAAGTATAAACTTTATTTAATGCATATGTACTGCTGTGTGATGCTTGAAAACATTTTCACATCCAGTCCAGTTTTTGTTGATACATATTTTTTTTCTCCATTCCAAATTTAATATAATCAAGGTGGGCTTGGAGAGGTGGTTGGCACTTCCCATATCAATTTTAATGAGTATCAGGAAAGTTGTGACATCATCTGTTATATCACATCAGGATATCAGCCAGGTGATACGTGATACGACTAAATATGTGGTTGGTGAGAAACAGTCAGTAATGGCGTTACTTCATATGATAGCTCTTTGTAAAGGTCCGTGTCATATATTTACATGATGTGTATGAACAGAATGTATCTTCTAACTCCATGACAATAGCCTGGAGTCATCATCCTGGCCGTCATTATTACCCTTGCATGTGATGAGCTATCTCTGTAGATGAAGGTGGCATGGGTGAGCAGGTCGTTTGATGTTTGTAATGTTCAGATGTGTTCATCCATGTCATCTGCTGTAACATCAGCCCAAGAAGTGATCTGTTTGATCCTCCATGTCGCATTCACTTGTAACATTTCCAGAAACAAGAATGGGCCACCAATGGAAGAAACTGTTTCTGTAGCTCCAAGGGCAAACTCTGAGGGAAACTCCTGCATTTGTTATGCAACGTAAGTGAGGGCAATGATATTTATTTATTATATTATATTATATTTATTTCATTCACCAGTGGGCACCGGTGTTGCTTTGTGGTTAATCATCAGGGGCATAGCTACCATTTGGAAAAAAAACAGGCTTACAAGTAATTTTTGCCACGAAATTTGGGACAAGCCCTCGTATGAAGCTTGCAACCTATCGGACTGTCATTACACAATGCCATTTAAAAAGTGGTCAAATGTAGCATATGTTATATTTGGGATCACACTTTCTTAATAAAGCACAAATTCTACTGCTTTTTGTTCCCCTGGTATGTTATGCAGGGGGATATAGTCGACACCTTGCCTGTCTGTCCGTCCATCTATCCGTCTGTTCGTTCGTAATCATTTTGTTTCTGAGGCATAACTAAAAAACCGTTCAATATTTTTAGACCAAAATTGATAACTATATTAATCTGAACCTATGGTTGTACCTTTTGCTAGTTAAAGATTTTTGGTGTTTTCACTTATTTTTATTTTTCCATGAAACGTTTTGGTCTTAGTCTAATGGTGGGGTGGGCTTTGTTTCCGGAGCACAACTCAAGAACCATTCAATATTTGTCAGGAAAACTTGTTAGATATATCAGTCAGAACCTATAGTGGTGCCTTTTGCTATTTACAGGTTTTTGTGGTTTATTATTTCTCTGTTTCCATGAAAACGTTTCAGACTTAGTCTTAAAATGGAGGAATGGGATTTGTTTTCAGAGCATAACTCGAAAACTGTTCAATATTTATCGGCAAAACTTGGTAGATATATCCGTCAGAACCCAAAGTGGTGCCATTTGATATTTACAGATTTTTGTGATATGGATTATTTTCTTGGTTTCCATGGAAATGCTTTGAACTTAGTCTCAAAATGAAGGGATGTGCTTCATTTCCAGAGCACAACTTGAAGACCATTCGATATCTTTCAACAGATTTTGGCAGGTATATGAGACAGATCATGAAGTGGTGCCTTTTGCTGTTTACAGATATATGGCATTTATATTTTTCATGATTTCCATGGAAATGATTCAAACTTAGCCTAAAAAAACTTCAAGTAACTTTCAGTTGATTTGTCCTTTCAAACATTTGGGGTTGGGGGGGATATGTCATCTTCTGATGACTTTTGTTAGAGTTGAGTCCCATCCCGGGATCAAACCCACAGTCTCAGAGGTGTTTGCACACCCTAAAAAATGCCATCTGATCGTCCATATTCACAAACAGAATATTTGCATTGACGAAATGGCATTATTACTGGTCACCAGGACGGTACATAATTTAAGAAGAACACAGCATTTTGGAAAAGGGACAGTGCATTTCAGGGTCACAAGATTTAACATATAAATGATATATAAGAAAGGTAAAGACACTTTTACAATAAGTCTCCATGTTGTCTGTAATGACATTGTTTTAACAGTCATTACAAACACCAACATTTACATTATCATGTATTAAACAACCTTTCCTCTTCTTCATTCCAGTGGCTGAAATTACAATGACAGTTTGATGTAGACAACTTTCATTCCATTAAAGACAGTTTATTACTTTTGATTGTATATTTATGTGCCATGTCATTGGTACAATTTAGTAACGAAAGGAATATTATATTCATTGTAAAAGCTCATACCACCTCGTATGTTCTGCCTACATATTCTTTAAATATGAGTACTAGACCTACAAATATCCTGTTGCACCTTTTATCTTTCATCAGATGTGCTGGCATGGCGGCATACGAGATCGGAGAGTCGGGCATCCTGGTGAAACACCTGCAGAAGTACCTCAGTCTGCCCATGAAGATAGAAGATGTATTCTCTTGCATGAGACATGGTCTGTACACTGTTTTGCTCATTCGTTCGTTCATTCATTTTTTCATTCGTTCATTCATTGTTAACCTGTGCTTCAGACATGGTAATTCTGCTATGTTCATTTATTCATTCCCTGTGTGGGACATCAACAGTACACTGATTCATTCATTCATTCATTCATTCATGTGTCAAGAATGATTCTCTGTGCATGGTTTCTATGTTTATCCTTTCACTGAATTCAGTTGATCCCATTAAAACTTGGACTAAATGGCAGCCGTTTTCCACAGTAGTTTGAGGATGGCATATCCATCAGAACAGAATGCTACAAATATGAGTTGTGAATTGTATGTTTACCATTTGTATGATTCTTAGTTTGTGTGGC
This sequence comes from Haliotis asinina, assembly GCF_037392515.1. Lineage (NCBI taxonomy): Eukaryota > Metazoa > Mollusca > Gastropoda > Lepetellida > Haliotidae > Haliotis > Haliotis asinina. The sequence continues at coordinate 5,734,448 of NC_090282.1, forward strand.
CTTACCTATACTGGTATACTATTTTTAGACATTATTTTATCCAGATCACAAACTCACTAACCAATGCTCATGTAATGTAATAAACATCACGTAATGTTCATGACAGATATCGGGACGGAAGAGCTAGTTAAAGGAAAACAGATTCCTGAAGTCATCACAAACATCCTCCAGCCAGGGCGCTCTTTCACTGACCAAATTCTATATCACAATGGCTGGACCGAGGCCTTTAACAGGCGCCAGATTGCCTGGGAACATGCCCACAGTAAGTTGTGTGACAGTCAAGTCAGTGGCTGATCGTGATCTGTAACAGGTAAGTATCTTCACTAGGTACAAGACCTGAAGGGATGCGGTGCATGGTAGAGTTGTGGAAGTGTCTGTTTTCCTTCAGGTCTCTGTGGTTATGATAACATGCTCTTCAGAAACACTGAACAATATACATAATGATATTGATCATTACACAAGGTTGAGTGAAAATTGATAAGAAATAATCCTTATCTATGACAGATGCTTACCTAGTGTCCAGGTTTTCATGCTCCACTTGCTCCTTGATGAACTGGTCATGTTGGTGGTATCATGTCATCTCTTGTCATACAGAGGTGCCTGCGTCTCTCACCATCCTGGCCTGCAAGGAGCTAGGGATTGTCCTGGAGCTGGAGTTTCAGTCCATCTTCTCCAACGTGCTCCATGTTTTCATCACTGTCAAAGACAAGGGTCAGACTGAAGAGTGTATTGCTTGGATTGCTCGGATCCCAACAGTAAGTGTGATCTTTGTTTGATGTATTCCAGCTCTATAACAACAACCAGTAAGTATTTGAGACCAGATAATCTGGTGATAATGACAATTAATATGTTAAATCATCACTTCTAACTCTACCTAACAAGATCACATTAGCAACATTGTTCTTCTCAGTAGATCTCCTGTCTACAGACACAAGTCAAGACGTTTCTTCTCAGTGGATCTGTTGTCTGTAGACACAACCTGTGTACTTGGTGTACAGCCACGTGCCCAACTGGAAACTGAAACTATCGCTGCATCTTTAGACCTGTAATGATAGTACAGATCATTACTCTTCCTGGAGTGAAAGTTTGAGACAGTTGCAGTACATAATCTTTTTTCAGACTGTATCAGTGGCTGAGCAGCCCACCATTGTGACAGAGGGGAAGACACGCAACTCGATACAAGACATACAAAAACTGAAGGTACGATCACAGTCCCTCTCTTCTCAAATCACTCATACACAGTAACAGTGGACACCATCCTACATAGTAACAGTGACCACCATCCAGTACAGTAACAGCTGACACCATCCTTCATTGTATCCTTAAACGCCATCCTTCACAGTAACAGCAGACACCATCCTTCATTGTATCCTTAAACGCCATCCTTCACAGTAACAGCAGACACCATCCTTCAGTGTATCCTTGAACACCATCCTTCACAGTAACAGTGCCCACCATCCAGTACAGTAACAGTAGACACCATCCTTCACTGTAGCCTTGAACACCATCCTTCACAGTAACAGTGACCACCATCCAATACAGTAACAGTGACCACCATCCAATACAGTAACAGTAGGCACCATCCTTCACTGTAGCCTTGAACACCATCCTTCATAGTAACAGTGACCACCATCTAATACAGTAACAGTTTACACCATCCTTCACTGTATCCTTGAACACCATCCTTCACTGTATCCTTGAACACCATCCTTCACTGTAGACTTGAACACCAGTACAGTAACAGTTGACACGATGTTTATACAGTATTTACACTTTCCACTTTGCTAATTACTCAGATAAATATTTGCACTGTCTGCAGAATGACCTTGAGATCACCTTGTCTGTCAAGTACCGAGTCAAGTCCAAGGTACAACCTCAGATGCTGTACCCAGACAAGGTCAACTTGGGCATGCCACTGGTAGCACAGCTGAAACTATGGGAGCCCAGAAGTGCCAAGTCATCTCTGAGAGAGCCAACAGAACAAGCAGAGGATGTAGATGCAACAAATGGAAGTCACTCAATGTGATGGCACAAAAGAGTTGCTGTAGTCATGGAAATGGATAACCTGTCACACATGGGGAAGTTGAGACAAAAATAGAAGTGAACATGTTTTGGTGACACAACTGGGTTTGTCCTAGCATAAGTTATGGTCATCCTGAGTAGAGAAAACTTGAACACAATAATTGCCTCTCCTCCAGAGAATGCTGCCATCTTGGTACAAGTCGTGAAAGTCATGACGTCACTGCTTGGTAATTGACAGACAGTGAAGTCGATTGATGAGTAGTGTGTCATCTCAGTATAGAAACATTTCTTTCATGTCTGGTCACATGTAGGGCTGGGATCGTTAAGCCAGAAATTTGTGTGGAGTTTTTACTCAGGGTGTTTACTTACTAATATAGACATCATCAGTCAGATAAGTATTTGCCTCTGTGATGTTTATTGTTTGAGTGAGTGAGTGGTGTGAAGAGATATTGCAAGTATACAATATTTGAAGGTCTTCATACTGTAAAGTAGTTGTGCCAACTACTGGTATGAGGTATGCTTTTGAATGTGTAAATGCATTTATCATACAATGGGCAGTGTTCTCGGCAGGATAAAGCCAACAGATATTTTCCGTATCCATTGGGGTCATATATGGATACCAATGCAAATTAGAGAGGTCGTATGCAAATTTTAGGGACTACTTTCACACTGTACACAAACATGGCATCACGCCCATATATGAGCGATTATATTCAGATTGACGGCCATGGATACGGTACTGTGAGTGATGAGAGAAAATTTGTTTGTCTTTATTACATGCCAGGGGGATATAGTCTGTCTGTCCGTCCATCCGTAATAATTCCGGAGCGTAACTCAGAAACTGTTGATTATTTTTAGACCAAAATTGATAGATATAATAATCTCAACCTATAGTTCTGCCTTTTGCTATTTACAGAGTTTTGACATTTTAATTTTTTTGTTTTTTCCAAGGAACATTTTGGTGTTAGTCTCATGGTGGGGTAGACTTCGTTTCCGGAGCAGACCTCAAAAACCGTTCAATATTGTTTTGCAAAACTTGTTACATATATCAATCAGAACCTAAAGTCGTGCCTTTTGGGGGTTTTGTGATTTATCATTTCCTGGTTTCCATGAAAACGTTTTGGACATGTCTCAAAAGTGAGAGGTGTGTTTCGTTTCCGGAGCGCAACTCAAAAATTGTTCAATATTTTTCTGCAATACGTGGTAGATATGTCAATCAGAACCTAAAGTGGTGCCTTTTGCTATCTACAGGTTCTTGTGATTTCTTATTTTCTCAGTTTCCGTGGAAATGTTTTGGACTTAGTCTCAAAATGGAGGAATGGGCTTCGTTTCCGGAGCACAACTCAAAAAACGCTCAATATTTTTCTTCAAAACTTGGTAGATATATTAGTCAGAACCTAAAGTGGTGCCTTTTGCTGTGTACAGGTTTTTGTGATTTCTTATTTTCTCAGTTTCTATGAAAATGTTTCGGACTTAGTCTCAAAAGTGAGAGGTGTGTTTGTCGTTCGTGTTCGTTCATTTCCGGAGAAGACCTCAAAAGCTTCTTAATATCTGTCAGTAAACCTTGGTAGATATGTGTGGCACACCCCAAAGTTTTACAGGTTTTTGTGATTTATTATTTTCTCGGGTTCCATGGAAATGTTTTGGACTTAGTCTCAAAATGGAGGGATAGGCAGAACTCAAAAACTGTTTGATATTTTTCTGCAAAACTTCGCAGATGTTTGAGGCAAACTACAAAGTCATTCCTTTTGCTATTTATAAAGTTTTGGCATATTTATTTTTCTGTTTTCCATGGAAACAATTTGGACTTAGTCTCAAAATGGAGGGATGGGCTTCGTTTCTAGAAAGACATTAAGTAACTGTCAGATGATTTGTCCTTTCAAATATGTGGTGGCCAGGGGGATATGTCATCTTCTGATGACTCTTGCTTGTCTATTTTCAAACTATACCAACATGTGTTGATAAAGGTAAAAATATCCTTGGCAAGGTTTGGATATTTGTTGCTTTATCAACTTGTGTTGATATATTTGATATCAGTAGACACTTGGGTGAGATTCTGTATATACACCTTCCTGTTTCCAAAAAGAATTTCTCTATTAGCTTACGCACTGTTTGAAGGAATGACTAATCATCTTGATCAGAGATAAGAGAGATAATGTCACTTCTGACATGGTAAACATTCAGTGCAGGGTATTTAATCATAATAAAATGGGATGACAGAAGCGATACCATTGATAACTGAACATAACACAGTCCACACATTCTTGTTATGTCCACACCATCAGTGTGGCAACAAAGGAAGTTCGTATAAACTCAAGTGACCATCAGGAGGGAGCTGAAGAAGTCTTAGATTGTGTATCATTATTTTTCATCCACCTCAGATTGTTAATATTATTGAGAATGTTTCAAGAATCACCTCAGAATATATTCCATTCCATTTTGTAAATATGTTTCATATTTGAGTGTTTGTTGTTAAATGTATTGGTTATGTACCGGTATTGTAGTATTGGCTGGAATATGACCAATGATGCCTTATCTTAATCTTTAACACCTAACAGTTAGAGAGCTCCTACCTGATATGATCCGCAGCTGTGACTGGACAGATGATCAGAGAGTATCAAGGTCACAAAAAACCAAACATATTGGTCTGTCACCACAACAGACAGCCTCTGTTCATGCAAATGCATCTTTCCTGTTGATACTTTTGTATCTGTGACTGATATTGCCAAGCCCATATTATGTGCTCCTCTACCATTGAACTCTGTTTACAATACCAGGGGTTGATCCAGAGGAGGACTTCATATGATTTATGTGCACTTCTCCCTGGATCTGCCCCTCAAAATTAGATGTCAGTCTTATTGTGCCAGTTTTTCAGGTGTCCTAACAAAGCCTATAGAGAGAAGTTCTCAGATGAACTGTATGTATATTTTAAAAACTTGACCTGAGAGATGATGCCAGTAAACTCATGTGGAGGCTTACATCTTGAAATAATATGCCTGTGAACCAAATTATAGTATTGCAGGCATGTAAAGTGTTATATTTACTTAGTAAATGAACTACCCGTGAAGGTCCCGGGGTAGAATAGGCCTTCAGCAACCCATGCTTGCCATAACAGGTGACTATGCTTGTCGACTAACGGGATCGGGTGGTCAGACTAGCTGACTTGGTTGACACATGTCATCGGTTCCCAATTGCGCAGATCGATGCTCATGTTGTTGATCACTGGATTGTCTGGTCCAGACTCGATTATTTACAGACCGTCGCCATATAGCTGGAATATTGCTAAGTGCGACGTAAAACTAAACTCACTCACTCACTAGTAAATGAACTGGGTTTTTTTAATGCCTCCCACCTGATACCTTCATAAGGTTTTGGATCACGTTCAAGTTGTGAAATTTCTTCAGTGTATACAGTTTTCTATATTTGTAAGGAACATGCTTATAGCAAAGTGATTGACAAAACACGGGGCTTTCTTCTGAAAACTATAAGCTGTATATTTTTGTCAAACAGTAAAACTGGTTAGTTTTCATGTAGAAGTAAACTTGCATATGTCTGTCCTTAGGGCTGGATATTTATTTTGCAATATATTGCAATAATTAAAGAGATATTGCATTGTATATTGTGATAGATTAATGGAAAGTTTCTGTACAAGTGTGTACAATATAAATTCATAATAGCTCTCTGTGTTCGACATCATCTTGCAGAATCAGGACACCTGTCCTCATTGTGTATGGATGTGTGCCAATTGTTTACAGGTAAATCAAACAATATAGAGCCTTAACATAGAATATTTCATTGAAGCACTGTATTGCAACAAATTTTTGCAAACAAAATGATATTAAGGTGATAGTATAACATGATTTTCATCATCAGCTTTGCTTTCTTCAGTGCACAATATATTTGTAATTATTGTTACTGTATGTCAGTGTTAACATGAACAATTGTAAAATGAAACAAAAACATGATTTAGGTGAACTATCTGAGCATGTCATCATCGTCCTACAAAATGTATAAGACTCTGACCTTTATGATAAATTGATAACATATTTCCCATTATAAAACAAACAAAATTGTCACTCATGACAAGAAAGTCAACTAATATGTCCAAATAAAACATGAGTGAAATCTGAGACGTGGGAGGCCGAAAGAACAGCAAGGGTTATGAATGTTATCATCTTTATGCGACATTTTAGACTGGATGCTTGCTCCTTCATCACCTTGAACCTAACACCCCGAAATGTTGTTTTATTTACTACAAGAAGTTGATATCCACAAATCTTGCTTTTCTCAAGAGATTGGGCCATTTGAGGCCATTTATTTTCTCCAAAATATCACATATGAAACCATTCGAACCCACAAAACAAAGCATTTGGCACTTTTGGAGCCACTTTTAAAAGACACTTCCGCTGGTGAAGTGTTAGCAAAAACCTACAGAAGTAAAAGCGTATTTGGTACCTTTATATTTTGTGGCTATAGAAATCAAGAGCAGATAATTAAAGAGAACTAACACTGGATGACCCAATATATTGCAGAATCTGAACCATAATCGTATCGTGAGACACTGCACTGGTACATGTCGGTTTACCAGTAATATTGCGCAGCCCAATCTGGCCTCACCTGTCCATGATGGCATTAAGTTAGATTAATTGAAGGAATTAGAGACGGCCACATCAATACAGGGGCCATCTCATGATGATGGCATGTGACACAGTCCAGTTGGTATTTCTAGCAAAGCAAGGAACACAATCATTGATTTGAACCAACAATTGATGGAATCATTCCTGCACAGAAAGGTGGATTTCCACTCATGCTGTCAGATTCCCCCTTCACTGCATTAGCTGCACTCACAACTGGAACATTGCATTGACCATTACTGACAAGTCAGCTACAGCCAAGAATCCTGCTTGGAACATTCAATATTTTATGTGTTTATTTCATGTATGACAAAAAATGTAATATCTGTATTAAAGTTATCCTTCAATGTTGACCTGAATTATAACATAATTTCTACCGGTCTTTGGGACATATTTCACATCAAACTTGGGCCTGTTGGCCAAGTGACAGTAGTTGTATACTTTGAGTTCAGTTTTACGAAGCACTCAGCAATATACTAGCTTCTTAGCGGTGGTCTGTAAATAATATTAAATATATTGTGATTTGCATATCTTGAAAAGCCAGTAGATGTACCTACCAGATGAAGATAAAGTCATGTGTTTTTCATCTCTTACTGAGGAAGCACCCCAGGTAGCTAACATGGTCCTCCGAGGGACTGATTGTTATTGCTGTTGTTGTTTGTGAAGAACAGTGTTAGGACTATCAACTCAAAATGTCATGGACAATGTTTTGCAATAAGAATGATAATGACAATTAAGCACTTTTCAGGACAGAGCCCCATCCTCATCCCTTGTGTGAAAGAATTCCAGTAATGTTTGCTGACTTACTTATCGATATTTCAACAGCACCATGCAGTCACTATATTCTGTGAAAGACATGTAAGATTCTTGAGGCACTCGGTATTCACCTCATGACAAAAGGTAATCCCACAGTCAATAAGCCTTCCACTACCAACTCATTAAATGTCAGATAAAACAAAATGAGAAAGACACTGGGTCATAAACATCTATATCATATGATGATGTAGCCTAATGGGTAAAGCATCTGCTCGTCATGCTGAAGACCCAGGTTCAATTCCCCACAGGGGTGTAATGTGTGAAGCCCATTTCTTGTGTTGCCTGCAGAGTTATTGATGGAATATTGCTAAAAGCGGTGTAAAATCATACTCACTCACCCATAACATGCCACACTGAACATCAACAGCTAGGCAAGGATCAATCCCCTAAGCTTGACATGTTAAACATTGTCAGTTGGCCACAATCACTGGGTCATGATTCTCCACAACATGTCATTGCTGAACAACATAGTTAAAGCAAGGTCATTCCATCATGAATCTTCTCATAGCTTGTCACTGGGTATTTTGTGCAAGCTCCCTGGATCAGAAATTGTCACACATCATTGTTGAGTATGGTGTTAGACAAACTCACTGGATCATGAATCTTCACACAACATGTCATTGTTAAGTATCATGTTAGACAAGCTCATTGGATCATGAATCTTCACACGTCATTGTTAAGTATCGTGTTAGACAAGCTCATTGGATCATGAATCTTCACACGTCATTGTTAAGTATTGTGTTAGACAAGCTTACTGGATCATGAATCTTCTCATAGCTTGTCATTGGCTATTTTGTGTAACACAAGCTCATTGGATCATGAATCTTCACACAACATGTCATTGTTAAGTATTGTGTTAGGTAAGCTTACTGGATCATGAATCTTCACACATGTCATCACTGAGTATCATGTAAGACATGGTCACTGGATCATAAATCTTCACACAGGTCATTGTTAAGCATCATATAAGACATGCTTACTGGATCATGAATCTCCTATTAGCTTGTCATCATTGGCTATTTTGTGTAAGACAAGCTCCTTGGATCAGGAATCTTCACAGAACGTCATTGTTGAGTATCGTGTTAGACAAGCTTACTGGATCATGAATCTTCACACAACATGTCACAACTGAGTATCATGTAAAACATGCTCACTGGATCATGAATCTCCATAACATATCAAATTGAACATGAGCAAGGCAAGCTGAATGGGTCGTGAATCTCAGTGACATGTCATGTCAAGTTGAGTATGTGCAAGCAAGCTCTCTGGGTCATGAATCTAAATGACATGTCATACAATCAAGCCTAATTCGTCATGAATCACAGTAACATATCAAGTTGAATATGTGCAAGGCTCATGAATCAAAGTGACATGTCCTGTCAAGTTGAATATGTGCAAGGTAAGCTCTCTGGGTCATGAATCTAAACAACATGTCATGCACAAATCAAGCTCACTGGGTCATGAATCTCTGCAACATGAGCAAACAAGGTCACCTGATCATATGTTCCTTTGATGATCAAGTAGATCCACATTTTAGGCCAAAGCACTCATAACACAAACAAGTCAAAAGTATCACTTTTGTTTATACATTTGTTTATTTCAGCTTAGAGGTAAGACACTGAAAATTAAGATTATGTGGCAGGAATGCAATCACTGATCTTAAAAGTATGACCTGGTTAAGAACAGAAGTAAAGTATAAGAGTGTTGCAAACAGGAGCATAATGCACAAGAAACGGGGTTGCATTTCCACAAAAATTCTTAACACAATAATCAATAGTGAAATTTGCAATAAATTTGACTATATTTTTAAGAATAGTTTTGTATAATCTACAAGTAATGTTGTTGCTGACAGGAAGAGGCTCTGCTAAAATAAACAATCCCAATTTCTTACATCGAAGACATAAAGAAACTATACAACATCTATAAATACATCTTCCTAAAAATCACAATCAAATCCAATATGAAATAAAACGACGCACCATTAGCAATGAACTGTGGATAAAAAACAAAATTAATGTATAATCCATAACTTCAGATGTGTAGCGTCTTCACTACAATACATATCAATGTACTTTCTAGTTTGTAACAGAAACAAGAGAGACTGCTGCTTCCAAGTATTTTGTTTAAAAAAAAAAGAGAAAGAAATAGAATAAAAAAAATGTCTGTAAACAAGCACTTTGCCATTAAGAGACTAAAGCATAATGTATATTGTTGGATCTCGTACAACAAGGATAATTCAAACGAAAAAACCTAAGCCTTTTACATAAAGTGGATACATATACATCTCGAGGTTTAACATTTGTATGTCAATATTTTCGAAAAGCCTTTCTGATTTTGATTCTTACATCTGCAATGGTCAGTAGTACCTGCATCAAACATAGCTCACAACAAATAATATGATCCACTCTGTTTTCTGAGAAGAAATGCACACAGGTAAGAACAGAAGCATGTGAAGTGGCAAGTATTGTAACATTTATTTAAAAACTATACTGTGACAAATTGGGGATACATACTGGTGGTTATATAGGAGCAAATTTAGTTAAATTTGTGGCCATATAACCACCGGTATATGTCCCCAAAATTTATTATTTAAATCAAAGGTTTTGGTGAGTTGGTTTTCAAATTGCTGATTATACAGTCAGAAATTTATAACATTGACCAATCAGAAGTTGTGTTATATACTGAAGCTGAATTAGAACAAGTGTTTGCCAGTAACATGGCAATGTCCCCCGCGGCTAAAGAAGAATGAAATATTTATAACATATTCACTACTTTTTACTTTTTGCTCACACACAAGATGTGTGAAGTGACTGGTGTCACCCAAAGTAGGCTGCCTTCAAATTTGAAGACATTGGGTACAACAGTTTATCAGATGTCACGTTAAAAAGAGTTTGAAAAGCAGTCAAAGAGTCAGGGGTACCTTAAAAGGTCAACCAAATCAAGTAGGTTGTCACCAATGTGAAGACATGGGTACAACAGCTCATGAGATATCCTGTTAAGAAGAGTTTGTACAGCAGTCAAAGAGTCATGGTAACCTTGAAATTATGGGCAAGGTCAACAAAATTGACTTCTGTCTGCAAAATCCCCTAATGTAGACTGTCACCTAATTTGAAGAAATTGGGTACAACAGTTCATAAGATGTTGTTGTTTCCAAGGCATTTAGAAGTTGGTGGAATCAAGCTAAATATGTTGAACCATAAAGCATATTTAGTTTGAGTTCATAAGATATCATGTTAACAAGAAATGGGCACAGACAGATTGACAGATGTTGCTGAATACATAGTATTGCGTTGCAGCGGGGGACAATTTGCAGTTAGCGCTATGATTGCTTTGTGAAAAGGGTCCTGGTGTGCAGCAGGCAAATACTGACAGAACATATTTTGAGAGGTCCCTTGATAATAATACCTGTCTGGTCAACTCTCTTGTTTCTGTTACTGCACCACATGGACTGGTCTAAACAGAGAAAGAAAATACAAACTTCTCAAAGCTTGGCACTACACGGTGAGTTTTCCATTATCCAACATACAACAATACAAGGTTTAAATCTATATATATAAAGAAAGAAGTTTAAGCATAAAACATCCCATCCTGTTCTGTGAAATGACTTTTATATCATATAAAGAACAGAGCTTCTCCAGTGCACCTGTCTAGTCATGGACAGGGATGGGACAGCTAACACCAATTAACATACATCTAAAACAAAAAATCTATTTACCAAAACAACAAGAAAAGGGTTACAATATTGTTCATTATTTTACTCTGGGAAGCACTGTCAACAAATCATCAGGAAAATGGATGTAGTAACAAACATCTGATAATTTTTAAATACAGACTTACTGATAACCATTTATCAGATTTATCAGGCTGAACTTATGGCAATGTAAGAGATGCAATACAAAAACAAATAGTGATGGCCTTTTATTGCTAAAAGTGTGCAACGTATAGGTAAGGTGAGAAATCTTGTTATTTTCAACTGCTCTATAAGCAACAATTTAAATACCTTATAAAGTTGCGACTCACATTTGAAAAAAACATTAATGAAATAATGTGTTTACTTCCTGTTTCAGAAAACCAGTTAAAGTGCTTCATTGAAAAGAAAGTGCTTCATTTGTCTTTCCACCTCAGCAGGTTACAGTCAGATGTTAATACATAGAGCATATAATACTAATCAAACTCATTAGATATACACAAAGTAAAAGAAAACCTGACAAGACTAAATGACACCAGAGTTATGATATATATACCATCACAGAAATGGAGAGCACAAAACAGTAAGTGACTGAAACAAAACAAAGGTGGCAGCGGCTCAAAACACAAGTCGCACCCTAAAGGTCAGGTCATAAACTAATGCAAAACACAATACTTGACTACCGTGATCATACAAGGGGAAGTGTTCTGCAACCTATGAAATACCATATCTGATCTCTTGTAGCCATATTGTGCCTCCATACCACTTGTCTCTATAGACCATACATAGAGATGTGACCATCTTTTACAAGACAAAACTTGTTATGCCGATGATATTCTAACACAGATTACCAAGATTTCTTTAAGCAATAAAAAATCATTTTAATAGCGTACACCTAATCAAACCATTTGGCAATAGTTACATATAAATGTATTACACATAATATCTATAAACCTACAATATCATGAGGCTTTATAATGCATTGCTGTCCTCAAAAAATCCAGGACAGGCATCTCATAAAACCAACACCTGGATTCATTCCATGATTCCAGCAATCTCAAACTATCTGGGTCAGATCTATGCTTGTCAGGTTAATTGGCTATGGTCTAGATATACCAACCATAACAGCAAACATCAGCCTCAATGTTGTGGTTGCAATATCAACATGTCAGTCAGCCAGTCCCACTGATTATGATCAGGTTTGCAAGAAATTCAATACTGAAATCTGATGGACACACACAATCTCTTTGCTGCCAAAAAATGTCATCTGAAACTTGTGTTGGGTTTGGTTCTGAACAACACAGATGACCTCCCTAACCATTTCCCTCCGGTCAAAGTTCGATTGGTGGATGACACATTTATGAAAATCATAAACAGGTAATTTCATCCTGCAAAAGCCACTGGAATGAATCCAGGGGTCCATGTACATTGACTGAAGTGAGAGACCTGGAAACATAGAGGCTATGGCATTCCAGAAAATATGGCATTTCAAACATTTTCACTTGGATTTAGTCCCTGCGAACATCCAGGTAATCCTCAATGTATGGTTGTATTGCTCCAGCACTTTTATCTCACTGAAAGTCATAACGCTTTCATTCAATAAACAAGGAAGCCACACCTTGATAAGACTTAAACACATCTAAACATCTAATCACAATAAATTACTGAACAGAGCAGGACTCCTTAGAGGAGTTTAGGTACATTCATCAACACACATAAAAGGACAAATAAAAGGTTATCTTCAAGTTAAACATTTTGATAAAACACTTTCCATTAAGGAGCGTGAACATGTTACTGACAATGACCTTTAAAATTATTTTCAAATCAAAACAAGTTAAAGAACAGCCATAACAGATAACTACAGACACATAAGTAAAATATCCATGTAAGCCAAGAAGCATCCACTCCTTGTGTAATACTACAAGGTGTCATGGGAAGACTGGAACTAGAGTGCATGCAACACAAGGGATGAACACTTCCTGCTCACGTAGGCTAGGATTAGGCCCCAACTGAGTCTTACAGCTGTAACAGATGGGAAACAGCACGACTCTCTCATTATCACTGATTAACACTAACATAAACTGACATCATTCATCATTCAAAAATATTCTGACTGTATTCCTTAGAAAAAACTTAGCATTTATTTCAAAATTATTGTTCATGGACCATGGAGATAAATATTTGAAATATGAAATAAAATGCAGGTTGATATATCTTGACTAGAATGACACATCAATCAAAAACATCACAATACCACAAAAATATTGATATGCACCATCATTTTCTCATAGAAATGTTTCTGCTGACTAAGTGGGTTAAGATTAGATATTCCTATTATCAAGTAGATTTCTGTACAAGTTCATGTAAGCCTCAGAGTGAAGCTGAGTTTCAGTCAGCACTGACACTTTCAATATCCACGTAATATTGTCAATAAAAAAGCCGAAAGAGCAACCCTATTCCTTGACTAAAGATCAGAGTCCCAGCTCAGAAGGAATTGAGCAAATTTGGGATTTTCATTAACTTTGTGTGGTTTAAGGGTTAAACCTGAAGGTCTATTTCTCAAATCACGTGGCCCAAAATAGTTTCACAGTAATCAACGCCAAATGTAGTGACCATTCCAACCTGACAACATCAAACACAAATTTCAAGAGGTACGACACAAATGTTACTGGCAAGCAGAGGTCACCAAAGATCATAATGACCTCAGTGACACATGACCAGCAAATACACTTCAACATAACAAATGTTCCTGCACCGGAAGAACTCTGGTTAAACGCAGCATACAGTCATTACAGGCAGTCAACATTGTTTCCACTAACCCACTCTTCAAAGATGTGCACCTTCAATAAGGCTTCATTCTTTAGTTACCTTTCTCATGAAGTTGAATCATGATGCAGGAAACCCAGATTTAACCACAGTTAAAAACATTTGTCAACAATAAACAAACTGGAAACAATGAATGATAAATGACAGCAGGATGTTCAGTAAAACATCTGTGGTGTGACAATGACTGAAAAGACTACTTCTAGTTCATGATTATGCAGCAGTGATATGTACATGTAACTACATAAAAGTTCATTTTCCGAACTTCTCCTATTAAAAACATATGTGAACAAAAGCGAAAAACCGTTTCCAGAATCATCTTCATCATAATCATGCGCATGAAGCATAAGCAAACAATGATTATAGTGTCTATGAGGCAAACATTTCAAACAGTGATCTCAGGGCGACCACATGTTAAAATCAGTTGACTATATCCCCTTTCATGGTCAGATTGCTTTGTGTTGAAGGGCTCAGGTTGGCATACAACAGCCTTAGGTTCAGTTCCCACTTGAGGGGCAGTCTCATCACCCAGGCCAAGTGAATGGACAATTATTCAAGCAAATACCCAGTATCTGAAATTTGTACAAGTGAATATTGCTTTCAAGCTCCTCTCAGTGAATTGTACATGTGAAAGGCCATCAAGTGTTGTGAAAATCTATATACTAGTATATCCAAATGTAATTTATTTAATGATACTATGCTGATGCCTTATCTGTCACTGATACTTTGTCAGAAGTGGGTGTTTTCTTCAAGCAGAGGTGGTGTTCTAAAAGACAATGATTAATTTCTTGAGATAACTAAGGTGTACATATCTGAATGTGAATCCACCTGCCGAGTGCGACATGAACCTGGGCCCAGCTAGGTGTTGGCCTGTTGTCACAGGATGATAATCTATCATATACCATTCAGAGTCATGATAACATACATGAGGAACAGCATAACACACAATAATTGACTATATTGGTACGCAAGTGGCTACACTATAAGCCAATTTTGACAACAGCAGTAAGTAATCATTACAAAGAACCCCACCAAAACTCTGAGCACACAAACAAAAAGACAAATCCTTAATCATGGTACAGCCAACAAAATACTAATATAACAGTAAACAATAAAATGCTTTCACTTTAAAACATTTTCTGATTAAATCTGCCATTACACACTTTTGCAATACAAGTCTATGTACTAGACTAGATGAAGAAGAAGCATAAAAAACATAGCAATGACTGTATTTTGAAAGAACAAATGGTGGTAAAGATTTGCTCTGTGATAGAAATGTCATTTCTCTACACCAAGATGCCATTTATTTGCACTACTTTCCACTAGTTTCTCAGCATGGAAGATCAGCCAAGATACACCTGTAGTGTTACATCAACCTTATTAACATCACATCTTCATTTCAATACAACTGGTATATGAGTGAAGATCTGAGGAGAGTTCATGTATACGCATAAACTACTCAGTTCTGAGGCTTCCAAACACTCAGTACCCTGCGTATCTGATGTCTTGAAAACGAATTTACACAAGAAGGTCCAATAAAAAGAAACTAAGGTGGCGTGATTTTATTCATGAGAATATTGAAAACATCCTGTCTTTTCTGGGTAGAATGGCATCTATAGCCTAAAAGGGAGTACCATTAAGGGTCAAATTTCATTCTCTGCTCACCTGATGTGACTTTCTTTAGACAAGTCCTCAAAACTTTGTGCAAAGACGTATTATATCAGAGAAATAACTAGGTGATTGATGAGATTCTTACAGGAGACCTTTTGATAAGATAACACAATGTTTCTGTGTATTGTAGAAGTGACAATGTAGATCGCCAACCTGATCCTGAACCTGAACAGTGACAAGAAGTTCATAAGTACAAAGTCCTGTACATTCATGTAAAGCGGAGATCATTTGAACATACAATGGATATGTACAATGTGACAAGTCTCAGAGATTGGATACTCCATAATCCATAATAAACAGGACTAACACAATAACACTTGACAACTTCCTACCAACACAGCCAGTCATCAGTTGCATTCACTGAATAACCATAAAGAACATTATTAGAATATATCCACAAAAGTGGTAGAGCCAGCATCAATGTCTCTGACATGGACATAATTCATGGACAGGGAAAAAAACGTAAGCCTTTTGTCAACTTGAAGGGCTGACAAGTGTTAACAAGATCAATGGCAGAACAGCAAGTTTCAATCATCCGTTTTTAAAAAGTTTTCCCAATTCTATTATTTGTGCCAGTTATATTTTCTACATGTAAGAAGACAGTGATATGCATATGACATTCCTAAAACACTCTGGGCTTCACCTTCATCCCTTACTATGAGATATATATTCAAATATATGAACATCACCAAACGTATCTCTAACATTACTCACAGAACTATCACTAAAATTGACAAGATAAAAACCACACAGAAAGACACACATGATAACTGGAAGTGTGAGAACAACAGCTTCCCGAAACACAATGAATCTAATTGCAACATATGGCACAGTCAGATCAAACACAATAATAACATAGCCGGTGACTACCTCCACAGAAAACACTTCATATCTCTGAAAACGCAATACAAGGGACATATTTTACTACACCTTAAGGCAACATGTTTTGATTTTGAGTTGTAGAGCAAATGCTCATTGCCATTTTAGTCACGTTATTTGTACAATTATCTCACTTTGGTCGCCTTAGTTTGGATGCATCAAAGGGAAATAATTCTCCCTCAGCACTAGCTGCCAGAACAAATGCCACGCATATATCTGTAAAATCACCTAACAAAGCAAGTTGATGAAACACTGACATTGCTAAATGAGCTTGTGTTGTCAGTGGCAATCAGTTATAATGATCATATAGTTTCCAGAAGGCTGTCATCACCATGTTGTGAAAAGAGTGGACATGACTATTTCCCAACCACTACATTCATGGGAAAGAACAAAGACTGAATGTCTCAATATGGAACATCGCAATGGCTTCGCTAAGAGACAGTGCCATCCAGCCAGTGATAATCTAGCAATACCTACACAACAGTGGTCACCTTAACAAGAGTCCTGGAATATATGTCCTGGCAGAGAACTTGTTCTCACACACCTAACCTGCTGCCATCAGTTAAAGCAATGCTTGCGTTATCTTAACTGGCTTTGTGTTGCCAGCTTATGCTAATCCTTACCTCAATGATGCACATCTGTTGCCCTGGAAAGCAATATATGTGTACAACAACAGCCTGATAATGACATCTCTTACCAAAACTTGTACAAACAACCATATCCATACAAAAGGTTGTTATTTTGCTTCCAGACTGAAATGCTTGAATGATATCATTCAAGCAATGCTTATTATCTAATGGCTGACATTACTGATGAAATAAGCCAATCCAATACACTTGGCATCAAGAGCAACAATTAATAATATGAGATACAACATTCAAGTTCCAAAAATGCATTCCAAATTGGGCTTCTTCCTGTGCAAGTGTGCTTTTGTAGTTTGATACGACTGCAAATTCTTTGGCATTATGTTTAATCACACACTTCTAACAAACACTGTGCTCAATTGCAGCTTCAAAAACTGCTCCACTCTGTGAAATTTCATGTGAAATATCCAATATACAATGACAATATACATTGGAGACTTCATATCTCATAATTCTGTACCATAATACACAAATACATATTAGGAATATACCATATTTATTACACTATTACTAATATATGATGTTTATGATATGACATTTGGTCAATAATCTAAATTTGTCACATTCACTGTTTACACACAGCCTCTGCTGTACTTGTTGATCTTATGCAGCAAACTTTCACACAGGGGCCTACAATGTTCAATGAAATCATAAAGACAGATGTTGATTGTTGGAAGTACAGCTAGCAGGCTTATTACAGACACAGCTATGTCTGTCGAGGTCACCCTCAGCATAAGGTATGTCCTTCATTGAGCCCTCAATTACATGGAATCCCAACCTAATCTAGCAAATTTAACATGGCAATGACTCAACTCTTGTGACCTCAACATTCATCTTTTAAGTAACCAACAATGTGACTTATAGAAACTGACCAAAGAAATATTGCAACTGAGCCAGCAATTTCATAAAAACAAACATGAGGACCAGTCAGTCTTTCGACTAAGCATGAAATTGAAGCAAAAGGCACTGGCAATCTCAACCTACATATGCAAGAGCATTCACATGTCAATGAAAATACTTTAAGAATTGGTCTGCTATGAACATTATGAATTATCGCACATGAACCTGACATGTCTTCCTAATGGATAACCAGTTCTGTTTAAGGAGATCCATCATAACTGTAAACAACTTGGTAAAGTTTGACTTAAAATGACTGAAAGTCTAAGACACTACATGTTAAGCTGTAGGCACTACTATGCACACGGGGTACAAGTTACATGGTTATGTTTCTTCATCAGTCATATATCCCTGAATACCGTTGTACCCTTGTCTGGCTGTAAACTGAAGAACACCCATCCATGTAACATATGTAGGTTGACAGAAAAGCTGGTAACTCAGTCCCAGACATGACGTTAGGTATGTTGCAATATCGTCCAAAACACACAGGTTCAACATGGGACATTCACTTAGAAAACAAGGTATTCTCAGTGCCTCAGTTATCCAACTTTCAGAACACGGTTGTTCTGTCACAAGTATCTTCCTACTTCCATGTCTGTTATACTACGTATTTTGTTCTCTAGCATCAAATCAATCCCATGCTTTCAACATTTCAAAGTTCAACCATACATTCAATTAGACACATATATACTCCTTGGTCCCCTACTCTCCATTGGTGTGTTACACTGAGGAGCAACAGAGAGCCATCATCCCTTCAATGATAATAACAAAGCTCTCATCAAAGCTGGACATTGGAAGGGGGTTAGACTACCACAGTGAGACTATTAGGCAAGAATTTAGAAACTGGTCTTGAGTTTTCTAATTGTGATAGTTGTTGAGACAATAAGAGAGTGAATAACATGCAGGAAAGTGTGTTTTGTTCATGTTCCTACAGACGGTGGGAAAATTCCTGGTTTGCTGCAACAGTTGTTGCCATTGGGAGTCGCAAAAAAACTGGCAGGACCAAGGAGGTAAGATAGCATGTCCAGCACACTCTACATTTAGTACATATACATATATATATCTCTGTGTGTGTGTGTGTGTGTGTGTGTGATTATTCATTGTAAAAGAACGTTTCACACAAACCACAGGGCTTCAGTTGCCTCATGGGCCTACAATCCAACCAAAAGAACGAGCAGATTGCTGCCTGTTCTGTACATAACACTGTGTACTGTTTCATCAGGCAACACATTCAGTTTCATGTCAGCTACACAGCAACAAAGCTCTTTTCTAATTTCTTCTGTAGTCTTGTCCCACCCTCGAAGTTCATAATGATCAAATGAATTCTGGAACACATGAGTTCTTTATACACCTTCTTGTGGCAGAATTCCCTTTCCTAAAAACGGTCTTTTCACTTTCCTCTTCACTGAAGCTGGATGTCACAAGCTTTCAATTCATTTCCTTTCAATTCAAAGCACATTCCTCCATTGCCATGGCTCCTTGAATTCCTAACTGGAAAACATGTCACACTCTAAATCTAGTCCATACTATCCTTAGTACATGAACATGGCAGTGGTCAAAACAAAATACCTTCAATCAATGATGAAGTTCAAAACAGTACAAGCAATCATAAATCTGCAAACAACTCCAAATGTCTCATGGCTTGCTTACCTGTCAGTAAAAGAAAACAATTTTTGTCTACGTTTTTTTTCAATGCCTGTATACAAAGACATCTTTTTTTTGTAAAAATATTGAGAAATCTTTCACAAATTGCATAAACCTCAATCACAGAATACATAATATTCATGACTCCCCCAAGAAATTCATTTTCAAACTTTCAAACATCACAAAAGAGTAATCACAAAGTACTGCAGCACGCTCTTTCCATCACTTACATACACAACAATTGTATCATTCAAAACAATACTGCATAGGCGGCTCAGTCCATCATAATACATACATCAGTAAAACTGAACATATTCATATCCATAAATATTTTTTTTTTGCTGTTTTTGTATTAATGTAAAATATAAATCTCATTTGCAAATATGAATATGTTCAAGGTTTTGCTAAAAGTTGATGGTGAAAACAGTCAAATGAAAATGAGAACCTTCTCTACAATATTGTATGCAATATGGTATATTGTTATTCAGCTGCGAAATGTGATATTTTGGCATTTTCAGAGCTGTACAAGTACTAAATACATATAAGACATTGTAGATGTGTGAAACAATTCTCTAATAAGCATTTAAACGTGTTCTTGCTGTTCACTATTTACAAGATTGTGGACAGCAGTATGGCTCACATATGATGAAAGCTGTACAACATCTGGTGAGGACATGCAGATAGATTGAATATCGAACAATGGCTGCAATGAGTGCCCTTATCTACCTCATGTTCAGCTGTAGAACAAAAAAGATACGATTTTGCAACAGAAAACTGAAACAGTCTGGTCAAAATGTTTCTTGCCTATTTTAAATAAAGCTCAATACCACATGAACGAGTTATTTAAGATATACAGTTCACTCTACCTCCATGTATAGTGTAACAAAGCACCCTTTTGCCCTGAACTATTATGGTTAGGGCTAAAGTAGGATTTATTACACTATATATGGTGGTGGAGCAAACTGTATTTCTTTTCTAAAATGCAAAATTTTTAAAATTCTAAGGATAATTTCAATTAATCTAAGGCAGAAAACAAACAGCAGTGTCAGTGACCTAAATTAAGAATCCTCGCACAGAGCTAACTGATACACTATTCCTTTAAAGAGTCTGCCCCAACAGCAAAACAAACATTACCAGAAAATTATAATAATAAAGTTTGGTGATGGTTTACGTTTGGGTTAAATATCTTCTCAAAATCATTTCAATTACATCTGTGATTAACTTATACCATATGGGGCAATATGAACGTTGCATTTGTGCTACCAACGCAAGTTTAGGTCCATCAAGATGAAGCTGACTAGTCAAGCAACATTCTATGAGTGCATTGTGGCAATTCAAACATGTGAACTCTACCCCGTCGGTGGAAAATTGTGAGTCGAACCAAGAGACATTTTATCCATTGGAAAACATAAACGTAATGTTTCCTCCAGTGATGTCAGCTTAGTGAAACAACTGCAAACCAGGAAACGGGATGCAACTGAGTAGTTTACTGTAGGAGGCTGTACAAGGCGATAACAACTGACATGCATCGTGAGTCTGTTATATTGTAACATAATGCAAAAGTTTTCAATCACTTTTGGGCAGCTTGAATGGCCCAGTGACGCCAACACATTGTTATGTAATGCAAAAAGTGCCCATTATCATATGATAATGTACTGTTGGTGCCTTTGATCTTTCACCGAAGCATTTTAGAATTCCATTCAATAAAAAAAACCCACATGTTCATATTATCTGTGTAACACTATAAAAAGAACTAGTTAACCCAAGTTTGATTCTGGCTTCACGTTATGTTATGGATTTCTGTCATCATGATTGTCATACAGCAACATAAATACACATACAGTAACCTGCTCTACAGCTCAACATAAAGGTAAAGTTAAGCAATGTCATAACCTATTTTAGTAATAATCTCTGTAGTTCCTGTTTTGAAATTCTGAATAAAAACAGAAAGAACTTGCGACTAAAATTTACCAAAGTATTCATCCAAGAAGTGCTACCATCTAGGCAGACCGTAACATAACCTCCAGCTGTGGTAAAAGGTGTCCTACTTGTAATAATGGCTGTTGTTGCCACTTACTTCCCATTTACTAAATCTTTTCACAGTGATACTGCTTTACTATTTCATTATGCTCTGGTACTTCCTTAATAGTTAGACCCAATCTGAAGTTCTTTGATGAAACAAATCAACAACTGACAAAAAATAATAATGATAATAAAATTCCGTTAACATAAGCATTTGAGATTATGAACGTATGAATAAATATGTATGCATCATATGGTGAAAATATTCACATACACACTGCAGTTTATCTGGAAAGATATTTTTTACTAAGAACATACATTATTTGAATGTGTACTATACACCAATAGTATAGGGTACACACCTCAGATGGCCTGACAAATATACTCTCCATATGATCAAAACAAAACTAAGTTTCATGTTGTGGAATCGATGACAAGGAAACAATGTAGTAGATATATTACATACATCACAAGCACTTGAATAACAAACATACCGGTTTAGTATTCTTAACTTGACACTTAGCTGTATAAATATAAAATACACCACTACACAAATATGTGGACATGATTCTAAGGAAAATCGTGAACATATTGTTAAGAAATGAGAAACAGCAATTGCTGATTATCTGAAAATGTCATTGTCCACCATAGTGATATAAATGTTGGTCATGATACATATGTTGGAATGTTCCAATATCAAGGACATGTATATACACTCCTTGTCACACAATGGGGAAGATGGTAAAAATACACTGTAGTAACAAGGGTAATGGTCTCAGCTATTCATGTCGATATTCAAATCAAAAATGGCATAAACTGTACAGAGAATATTCCAAAATAATTCAAACATTGTTAAAATATATCACACATATCAACATGTTCAAAATAAATCAACATTTTGTTAGTTAAATTCAAATGAAAACTTCCAATTAGCTGAGCACTGATCTTCATATTTCTGCTTTGAAAGGATGTTTCATTTTCCAACAGAATGACATGGGTTGCTCATAAGGAACAAATGGATCTGTGGGGTTACTGAAGTCAAACACGATAAAATGTTTTTCAAGTAAGTTACAAAACAGCTGCATGACAAATATATTTGTTGAAACTATCACATTTTTTTAACAAACTGGCATGAGAATCCATGTTCAGCTAATTGATAAATGTTAAAGGGTTAAACAACAGTAACCCATATTCTGTTTTCAGAGTAGATACTGTCAGCAGAGCATAGGTTAAAGCAAAACCAAAATTGTTAAAATGGTAACTTCTATGTGAAGAGTTAAAAGATAAAGTGACTATTGCCTTTTCCCTGTTCAGAATAACAACAATAATATGGAGGTACGTCCAACACACGAAATGTCAAGGTCGCATGCTATAAGCCACTGACAAGTTTCTGGGATGGAAAACAAGTCAAAGTTCATCACAATAATACATCTTCTGTTGGATGTCACTGAAACCTCCTCTAGGGTCTATAGAAATACATCATCATCTATATGGCACTGGTAACGAAGTATTTCAGCAATACCATCTCTCCAACCAACATTAAAGAAATGCTTTCAGGTAGTCAATAATTATAGCATTGTGTCATTTAGCAGTTTGTATGAATGATTGTTCCAAGGAATAAAATATCATCTGTTTATGAGACAGAAAGCTGTAATACTGTCACTCAAAGGTCAAAATTGAATCCACAAACTGCAATAAAAAGGGATGAGCATCAATTTCATACACTGAGAGATAGTAATATTACCATGATACAAACTCTTGAGTAATGGTAATATACATGCAATGGTACATGCAATTTTTCCATTGTGATATATAACATTAGACACTGAACTCTGAATAGGGCTAAGTTATTGTCACTGTTGAATGTTTTGATAAAATATATTCCCATTAAGTCTGTCACGACTGTACAAAATATGCTTTGATAGTAAAAAATCTAGTAGCAAGGAATAGAACAGTGTCCATCAACT
Source organism: Haliotis asinina (assembly GCF_037392515.1). Classification (NCBI taxonomy): domain Eukaryota; kingdom Metazoa; phylum Mollusca; class Gastropoda; order Lepetellida; family Haliotidae; genus Haliotis; species Haliotis asinina. Next base: position 5,758,155 of record NC_090282.1, read on the forward strand.
AAAGAGGAAGGATGAGTATCTCCTATTTACGTGTTCAGTAGGATGGTAGGGACACTAGGTTTTAGCTTATTTGTTAGTCACAATTTACACAGCACCATAAATGCACAAATACACTGAAAAAGAGATGACCATGGATAAAATATACAGTCATATCATCTCTTTGCTACAACGGTTTAAAAAACTAGTCTATTTTAGATTGGGACTCAGTATCTCAAAGCACTTCGCATTAGTTTGGAGCAAATCACAAGGAACACCAGAGTAATAGGTTACCCTGAAGATTCAGTCAGTTCATGTACATGTCATATTTGGTATATCTGTCATACATCTCCAAGAGTGTGAATGTTCCCTGAAAACTGAAGATATGCACAACCATGAGTGAAGAAGGAGCTGTATCATGTTCCTGCTGTTGGAGACAGCTGTGCATGTAAGTACATATGTTTGTTGTGTGCCTCTTATTGCACAGCAGCAGTTCCATTCTACTGCTTTGTGAATCATCTTCTGTGGAGTGGAATAACAAACTTATGACTAAATGGGGACACATAACGAACCCCTGATTCTACAAACACCTTCTTGGGCAGCCCCAGGTCACACAGGTACATCTGACTTGCTGCATTCTTCAGGCTCAGAGGAAGACATATGCCAAGGCTCCATTTGGAGTCGAGTGCAGCTCCCTCAACGGGTGGGTCTATGGCAAGACAGGGAGCACGCTTGTTGCGAGCCCACTCTGTGAGACTTTTGTACCATGACTGGTCCTTAAGGTTGGGGTTCTCATGGCTGTCAAGGGCATTCACTATCATGTCAGGCATGGTAGGTAGTTCTAAACAGAGGAAAACAAATATATTTCCTTTTTTGAATATAATTATAATGGACATTTTATCATTACCTGTGCTCTTGTCCTTCTGTCCTTGGCAAACTGCCTAATAGTTATGGATATAAATAAAAGCATCAGTAAACATTTCTCAATTGATCACCATTTAACCTTTCATACTTGTTTTGTTTTTCTTTGCAGATGAATGTCATGGGGCCTTCTATTATCGCAGTAGTAAATGTTGTTGCCCTCGGGATTATCAACAGCTACTGACTTTTGAAATTTCATATATATTTTCAGTTGACTGATGTTTAATCTTTATTTCTGTTACAAACAATGTGCCACATAATCACAACTCATTCAACATGATCGCGTCAATCTCAGTTGCCTCACTTGATCCGGAAATTGAAGCAACTCTCTATTATCGCGGTATTGCTATTTCACTTACTACGGCAAACGATACAAGCAAATGACACTGTCAAACGTAAACTAAGACAAGTAACGAACCTAAACAGTTTTATTATTATTTATCACATTTATCGCCAAAACATAGTAAACTTCTATTCATTTGGATACAAGGTAACAATAACGTAACAAAAAATTGTTTTGCTGCTTTGAACGTAACATACAATTTGCTGTCATATGCAGAGTCACTTCCTTTTATATTTTTAGCACAGAAAATGTGCAAATGATCTTCTAGTTGTGGCATGATTACTCTTGATGATGTAAGTTTTGATTCAAGTTAGATGTAATGGCAGTAAGGGTCATACACAGTTTCAATATATTCCAGAAGTTACTGAAAAGATAAATGCTTCAGTATTTCCACAATTAGAAATGAAATTCCGATAAAATAAATGACCTTTTCAAGTTCGATTATTTCTTTTTTAGGTAATTTGTGTGTGTAAACAGCCAATGGGGGGATGATGTTTCTGCTTTCACTTGCTGTGATAACTAAAGCCATTTCAATACATGTTTAAAGTCCTCAGGAGAACTAAGGTCTAAAAAATAATGCTGTGATTCAAATTTCCCAACTGATCATTGTATTGTATTGGTGGTGACCCCATTTTCTAAGTGGTATGAATAAAATAAACTTTCAGATATCATTGTCTTTTTCCTGGCACCAAAGGACAGTCAGTCATTCTGATAGCGAAAGCTGATATGATGGCCGCAAAAATGATTGAAGAAAACAATTTGTGAATGCAAGATTTCATTACATACATTTCAATGTAAAAGTTCTTCATAATGAATCTGTTTACCAACCAAGTATTAAAATTGGTTTTAATTATTTTATCCAAGGTGGTCCAAAAATAAAATACTTCGTAATATCTAAAGTTCATTTCCATGTAAATCCTTATCAGTCAAAAGTGTAAACAATGGTTGCATGTGGCCAGTAAATTTCCACTACTCTGTAGCCTTAACCTTCATGTTTAATGTCGAAGCTCACAGGTCACATCAAAGGTCACATCATGACCTCTCCAAAGCTCATGCACATAGAAGCACATGCTTGTCAGTGTATATTTGACCTCCATGCTGCCTGATTGTCACCCAGCTGTCTGTAAGCTGAACTACATAAAGACTCATATTTGAGTACTTTGTGTCAGTTTTTTGTGGTGTTGCATTAACACAATTACACACTGATGTGTGTTAACATTTCATACTCTACTTCTAAAAAAAAATATATTAAAAAAATACAACTCGTACCTAAATTTTAAAGAAGCGTTATTGGAATCACCACATTTCTTTTTATTTGGCCACCTTTTGATATGTCTTCAATTGATTTGGATGGGATGGGGTGCGCTACCTTCGCGCAGATGTCACAGAGTTAGAACATACACAATACTTCAATGCAGCAAATGCATACATGTGTTTTAGTATTATTTCTTACGATTTTATCTGTGACCGGGTCTAACACAGGATAAAAAAACATCCACTATTGGAAGCTTAGCATGAGTGCTGAGAGTGAAATACTGACAGATTAACTTTCATCATATGACAAAACTGGGTGTTCTTGAACGTTTATTGAGTACTATACATTCAAGACAGAATAGTTCAGTTGGTGATTTATTTGATGTGTATTACCTTTGGTACTGGAAGTTTTCTTCCCATCACAGAATTCAAAAAGCTGGAGCTCCTTCTCAAGAATCTGGTTCATACGGACAAAGTTTGGCACAAAGACTATTGTTTTAACATTGTGGTTGGCAAGATGCCTTGCACAGCTGATGCCCTGGGCTCCCTGTGTGTGTGGTCCGCACAACACAATCACAGTCGGCAACTGGTGGTCGTTCTGGGGATTTAGCCTGCATAACCAAAACAGCATTTCATTCACAACATAATTACAATGTTAACGTTACATAGACGGTGACACAACAGAGTGATTGAGTATGGTTTTATACTGCGTTTAGCAAGATTCCTGTCATATGATGGCAGGAGGACAACAGAAATGAGCTTCACATTTTGTACCATGTTGGGAATCAAACCCAGGTCTTCAGCATGAAGAGCCAGTGCTTTAACTACTAGTCTACCCCACCTAACCGACAAAATAAACATAAATATACAAAACTGTAGAGGTTATAAATTCTTTGAAGAAAGTCCTCCTTAGGGTACATGTAAACGTTTCTATGTCCATTAAATATCCCATGACAGTTGTAATCATATTTTGCAATAAAGTATTTATAAAACAAAAACTTTGTTTCATGTTGTGACACCACCCTGCAGACAGGGCCTACTAAGGCCCCCTACAGCCAAGAGCAGGTAACTCTAGCTGTCAACCTTGTACTTCACTTTTCATGCTGAACAAATCCAACTGAATGATAGGAGGTGGGTGGCCATACCCCTTCCATCAAAGACAACTTCCTTCAAAGAAATCATAACCTAGACAGGTTTGTATAATTTTTTTCTCAGAAGAAGTCCTCCTTGGGGTACATATAAGCATTATACAGACTCCCAAAACTCGAAAGCTGGGAAGTGGTATTCTGTCTGACATAGGGTACATTCGAAGTGGCATTCTAAGGAGATATATAAATGACACTTACCAAGTCACCTGACCGCTGATGTCAGTCACGGCAAGGACCCCTAATGTCAAGCCTATATTGTGATTGGGTGATCGAAAACACACTCAGCTATTAGTCCTATGAATGGCATTACAGTATTGTTTCTTGAAGGACGAGTACACCTACCACAACACCTGCTTACTGGAAGTGAAGGGTGACCCATATTAGCTGAGGTCTGGCTATGGCCAGATGACCCCCTTGTGCCATCGAGGCGTAAACACACTCTCAACCACTGGGGGTCAAACAGCACATCCTCTCCCACTGAGTAGCATCAGCCAAGCTCCGGAAGATCGAACTGAGACCAGCTACCAAATAAAAGAGGATCAATTACCTTGCTAACAAGCTACGGCAAAATGCGGAGCTGGACCTTGAAAGTCTTGCATAGAGCGAAAGCTTCACCAACTGTTGAGTTGGGGTCATCCAATGGGATGACCACCTGCAGCAACACAGCGATGTAAGCCATATTAGAGGCCATCTTGCCTGCCATATGGCAGAAGTAGACCGTACAGTTACAATTCATGAATGAAAAAAGCAACCTTTAAATTCAAGCTAGAGCCTATATGGTAGAAAAGGAACCATATATACAAGTTGAGACTCTTTTCTCACTCATGTTCAAGGGAAGGGTCAAAGCAACTTCTAAATGGACCACGCATGTCAGTCACTTAGAACAACAGCATGTAAAGTGAGGTAAGAGGTTGACGGCTAGAGTTACCTGCTCTTGGCTGTAGGGGACCTTAGTGGGGCCCTGTAAGGGTGGTGTCACAAGACAAAACCAAGTTTTTGTTTTGTAAATATTTTGTTGACAAATACAGCTACAACTGTCTTGGGGTTTTTACTGGACATATAAATGCTTACATGTACCTCAAGGAGGACTTCTTCTGAGTATTTTGACTATGCTAATGATAGTGATCTCTTCTGCAATAATAATATTATCTGTGAGCTTTCTATAAAACAACTTTTAACACTATTTCAGTAATAACACAAAATGTTTAACTAAGCAAAGCCTGAAATGATACAGACAATAAACTACCTTGAAGACATTTATGAGATTGGCTTATGTGCTGACATGCAAATGATCATAATAAGGATAACAATGACATTTTAACCTATGATGAAAGAAATATGCTAGGCATACAACTCAATAACAATTTTTATGCTACATGTCATACAGATTTGGACATTTACGGTAAAAAATGACAAGGAATGGTCACTGAAAAAAGAACTAGAAACGGATGGCAAAGAGACTGAATGAATGTTGTTAATCAAAGGCAATCAAGGGACATCATAGCAAGATCTGAGCAAGTTGGCTTTAATGCTGTGAACAGTATTCCAATTATTTGACTGTGTAAACTAAGTGTTGGAGGATGAAGCAGGTTTCGGTCTCCAACTCTTGTAACACCCACAAATACATGTATGACCTGACAAACCTTGAAACATCAAACCAACAACAATACATCACCAAGGGACACAACTCTGCACAGCAACTTGGGCAGAATACATCCCACAATGCCCTTATGCTCAATATGCACATTTGGAAATTATATTCAGCTCAAGCTTGGATTGTTGTGTGCTTGTGTGGCATCAGTTAAATATTGTGAGCCAAAGTTTGTTTCTTTAAAGACAGGGGCAATGACTGGAACATTTCCCAACCTACCTGTGACTTCCACCAAGTAACTGAAGCACCATCTCACTGGCAGACCTCCCCACCATCTCAATCTGCCGGTCCACACTCAGACCACACTGTTCAGCAGTTGACAGGATCTTGTTTCTTAGCTGGTATGTGACGCTGGGCACCACTAGACCAGCATCTGGGTCATCACCACACAGAGTCAGTAAGTTTGATAGAACTATGGGTGTCATGCATCATACTGTTTAGTCAACCAAATAGGCATCACCATATAGTGACGTTAATTTTTCATGACATGACAGTACATTTGAGAAACAAAATGTAAATTTTGATGAATTTAACTAGTTTGCCAAACTCTGCAAAGTTTGGTAAAGAAATAATAAGCAGTTTTAATGCTAAAAACATTTTGAAAAATGTTATTAATTCTGAGAGTATGGGTTGGATTAAAACAAACAAATGTTTGCCTCTATTTTTAACACATTCACTACTTTTTTCTCATGTGTTTGAAATGACTGGTGTCTGGATAATCACCCAATACAGGCTGTTGACAAAACTGAGGACACTGGTCGCAATGTTTTATGAGATAATGTGCTAACGTAAGTTCGGAAAGTGGACAAAGAGTCGGGGTGAGTGAGTGAGTTTAGTTTTATGCCACACTCAGCAATATTCCAGCTATATGGAGGCGGTCTGTAAATAATCAAGTATGGACCAGACAATCCAGTGATCAGCAACATGAGCATCGATCATGGGCGCAATTGGGAACCAATGACAAGTGTCAACCAAGTCAGCGAACCTGACCACCTGATCCCGTTAGTCACCTCTTACGACAAGCACAGTCGTCTTTTATGGCAAGCATGGGTTGCTGAAGGCCTATTCTACCTGGGACCTTCACGGGTCCAAAGTGTCGAGGTAACATTGCAAATAAGGTCAAGGTCATCCAAATTGACTGGGGTCTCCTTAATTCCCCAACGTAGGCTCTCAAAATATTTGAAGACATTGGGTACAACAGTTTATAAGACATCACGTTAACAAGAATCTGAAATGCAGTCAAACTCAAAGAGTCAGGGTGACTTTGAAGATAAGATCATGATCAACAAAATCAACTGGTGTCTGGGCAATCCCCCTATGTAGGCTGTCACCAAATATGAAGACACTGGGTACAACAATTCATGAGCTATCTCGTTAACAAGCGTTTGTAGGGTGGTCAGAGAGTCATGGTGATTTGAAAATATGGTCAAGGTCACCTAAATCGATTGGTGTCTGTGACTTTGAAGATAAGATCAAGGTCAACAAAATCAACTGGTGTCTGCCTGATCCCCTAATGTAGGCTGTCACCAAATTTGAAGACATTGGGTACAACAGTTCATGAGATATCTCAATAACAAGAAAGAGGATGTACGGACGTACAGCCTTGATGTCACTGAATACGTACAATACTTCCAACAACCATATCAATAAGCAAATAGGGAATGACAGAGCTGGTGCAAATAACATAAGTGAGATGTTTTGCTGTTCCTAGGGAATTTAAGACAGACGTTTTCTCCATAACTTGGGAAAGTGACAGAAAAGCAATTAGTATGAGTCAGGATAAGGAAAAAATGAATACTTTTCAAAGTGTAAAAGCCTTTAGGTCAAAGCTCATCACATGCCACTGTGATGTACACCTACCTGTGACAAAGTCGCCACCCCCTGATGCTGGCACATGTATCTGGCTCAGCTGCACAGGGCCAGACTGTAGGACATTCTCATCACAGCGATACTTCTCACCCTTCTTGTCTGTCACTCGGACAACCTCAGGAAACTGGTTTTCTATCTCTTCAAATACCGCCTTTTTGTCAAATAAAGCCAAGTTTTTTTCAAAGTCAAACTCTTTTGACAGAAACGATTCCACAGGGGCACTGAAACAGTCTTCACGTGGTGTACTCTTTCTGATATTGTTGCGTCCATCAATCTTTCGTGGTGTGGTAGACTTACGGCCTTTAGAGTCTGAGACTGTAACAAATCAATTGTGTACCAATTAATAGAGCATGTTATCCATATAAAGCACGTAACGCAACAATGAACCCCATCTTAATGGAAATAAAAGAAAAATATTTGTGACATGATGTTTGATTGGAGTTGAAAGGTGACAATGGAGACAAATTTTATGAATAACATCATCATGTACAGCATGTAATGTACTGTAGAAGGAAGAATCATAATTTCTCAGGCAAACCATACACTCTAAGCTGAGAAAGATTCCAGCTGTATCATGGAAAAGGACACTTGATGTTGAACAAATACCACTGTACAAATGTATATGAATTCATCAATGCCAAAACTGTTGTAAATTTGCCATTTTTCACACAACTGTAATCTCAAACTTCCATAAATGTCTTAGCCATGATACGGCTGAAATATTGATTACATGAAGTGACTTTACATTTTAACTCATTCACTCAATATATGTCATTTTCTCTTTCAGGTATCCTAAACACTTATTAGGAAAACAGAGCTCCAGGTAAGATGCATATTCACGTATAAGCTGTAGAAAAGTTGAAATACACAAGAAAAATAAATGCCAGCATATAAGAAAATACTCAATTTATTTTTAATGCTGTCAAAATAACAATGCATATTTACCAAATACATCAAAATCATGTTGCATATGATATCAGTTCAAGCCAATCATAACAAGCCATAAGTTTTTCCAAATCAAACTTTTTGGAACTAAATTGAAATAAAATTCCTGAGTAACTGAAAACGCATTTAAGATGAGCGACACAGAATACCAGTCATGGTTTGTAAACCCTCCACTGATTGGCCCATATATATAAAGAGCAACCAGTGAAATAGCTGTTGTCTTTCTAATGTCCTGTAAACAATTGATAATGTCGAGACAGCATCGTCAAAATCTTAAACACACACAAAATAAAGTATCTACTGTATTACACTACAAACAGAAAACTATTTCATTTGAGGACTGCTAGATAAATTAGTAGGCAAGTGCTGTGTTTCATAATCAGATTCAGTTGACAGTGATATTTTAACTGAACTTTCAACATTAGGTGTTCCCAACACCAAACAGATGTTGACTAGGGCACATAATACTTCGATATTATTTCCATAATGTGCACTTTCTGTGTAATGTCACAATGTATTGGCGTCCCTGCGCCATTCTAGTCTGCCCTCTTGCCACCGAAAACTTTTTGCATTATGTCACAATGTAACTGATGTCAGCTGTGATCGCCTCATACAGCCTCCTGCAGTAAACGACTCCACTGCATCCTGTTTCATGGTTTGCAGTTGCCTCACTCACCTGACATCATTGGTCAAAACATCATGTTTATGTTTTCCAACATTTAAATGTTCAACTCACAATTTAACAGCGACACGGTAGAGTCCGCACTGCCACATGTTTACATTGCCACAATGCAATTGTAGAATATCGCTTGACTAGTCATTGCAAGCATCCTTGTGCTTAAACAATAATAGGTAAGAGCGAATGTTTGCTTTAATACACTATACTTGGTGGTAGAGCGAACTGTATCTCTTAATTAGCTACAAAATAGCATTTTTTGTTATTCATCTTTAACCTGGAGGATCTTGTATTATTTCTATTCTTGAATGAAAACATGCTGCACTTCTTAAACTTATTATTTGAAAAAAAATACCTGGATTTTAAAAATTTGGTGGGTATCAAAAAGAATAACAAAACAAAAGAAAACAATAGATACAGACTTGAAATTTCGAAATACCAACGTAGTTTCATAAGTATGGGCATCAAACTCACGTTGTCAAAAGTTTATCTGGAGCCCTGTTAAGTGCACAATGAGGAGAGGCAAGAGTAATTCGCATGACTGAGTGAAAGATGTATTGATTGCCATGAAATGTTTGCCATGTATGCTGGCTGACACTTCCATGTATCTCATGACTCAAGCCAACAGATGTCATGTCATGACACCTAGAATCAGCACGCAAAAAGCTGTACAATACAGAAATTCTTGGTAACAGTTCCTTTGATTTATGACCAAGTTAAAATGCGCATCTCTCATCAGTGTATAGCCAGCTTTCAAACTTTACTCACATGAACTGCGTCTTGTTTTCTGCTCACCCTGTTCCCTTGTAGGTGTGTGTCTTGCACTGCCACTTCCACTATGGTTATAATAGAGACCATTGGAGTCATGATAGTCCCGAGTTGGGGTAATTCTCTGTCCATTAGCACTATGTCTGCCATTGTGATAACCATTTGTGTGAATGTGGTTGGATGGTTGAATGACCTTCACTGGAGAGGGACAAGTTGGATTGACTGCCTCTTCAACTTCTTTTGATAGTTTTGATGGGGTAGCTTGCTTGTTCAGCAAGCATCTTGCCTCAGATGGAGACTTCAGGATCTTCAAATCTTTTATGTCTCCCGCACTGAAGACAAAAGAACATCCCAAGTGAATATATTTATGTCCACAGCCATAAACGATTAAAGCATCAGTTTATCGATAATATTTTTGGTATCTTATTCTCATCACTCTTAATGACTGATCACACATTACTACAGGAGCTGCCATAGAGGTACTTTGTAAAGTTCCATGTTAGAATTGGTCCTCAGAAACCAATTCTTGTCATAATGAAGTGACGTACAGGATAAGGTGATTGATACATCCCAAACAGGTAGATCACAGAGATCTGTCACTGAACTGTCTGGCCCTGGGATGAGCATTGAACAAGTGTATCACAGAACTGGAATATTAAATAGAATAAGAGTATATGGATGACAACTTCTTTAAAACTAGAACACAATGTTTCAATACAGGTTCTTGCATCGTTTTCAAGTGTAAATGATATAGGGAGAGAACAGGCGATATATATATATATACTACGGAAAACTAATTAACAAGTGATGATAACAAAAATAGGGGGTAACAATGGATACAAGGATAAAAGTTGTGTTGTAGTACTAAAGAAGTTGTCATCCATACCCACTTATTCTATTCAACTTCCAACCTCTAAATATGCCACTCAAACAAGTCAACTGGAATACTGCTAAATAGGGTACTGGTGTACTATCAATGAAATTGATAAGACATTTTACAGATAATTCAAATGACCAAAATGATAACACAAACATACAGTCACAAGACCTTCAAGCCAACATGCACATATTTCATATATCAACACCATGTTCATGATGATCATCATTAAGATATATATTCAAATTATTCTATTCAAATTGTTCACATTTTGCCTCTGCACCATGGTCAACACTAACAAACTTCAACAGGTTCCAGTTAGCTTTAAAAATGTGCAAATAACACAAGATAAACAGGTAACTTACTTGATTGTCAGCTCGGGGACTTCACATCTGAGGCCATTCCTGTAAGCTTTGAAGATAGTGAGAGCCTGTGTGACATTGTCGATTTTCCTCACCTGGCCTTGATATGTTCCTAAAGCCTCTCCACAGTCCAGAGACACAATGCTGCCCACCCATTCACAAGTCATGCCTAGAGTAGATAGCATTCATTTGTTACATTGCATGCATTATCAGGAACCATAAGTAATCACAACTGGCAATTGCACATTATTGTGCAATAATCAGACAGCTAACAAAATGTGTCAGAAAAGATTACTCTGACGACTTTGACAGGTTTGTCTTCTTCTACAAGGTCAATGAAATGAAACTGTTATGTTTCAAGGAGTGTTTATTTTTAGGCTTTCTGGACAATTATGGATCAAAAAAGTATTTCTCGTCATTGCCAAACTTAACATAACAGCAAAACAGAATTGCAATTTCTCTCATAACCTTAATGCCAATAATGAGCTATTGTGGCTGGGACAGGAAAGTGACGGAATTTCTTTTAGACCTACAAACCAAACACACTCGATGTAAACAGAGGGACCTGTCAAACTACCGCACAACGAATCAAGATGCACAGTTATTGCGTGATAGTAAACAGACAAGATTCAAAACATTTAGATTTGGGAAGACAAAGGGACTGTTACCCTCTTCTTTTTCGCATGCTTAGCAAGATATATACTTAATTAGACAGTCCTTGAATCTATCACCTTTGTTATTTGTTGAAATATTCCGATATGAAGTGATATCTTCGACAATATTTCAAAATTGCACCACCATCCACTTGATATCAAACAACAAACATGGCTTCCAATAACCTATATATCGCTTGTGGCCGTGATCAAATATATCTAAATACAGCCGTATTTCACTGGTGTTGCACAGTCATAGACCGATGTATCATAGAACTAGTAGTAAAAACTAAGCGACAAAAGTACAAATCTCCAAATAGGTCCCAAGTATTGCAAGCAATATCAACATGTATTATTATCAATGATGTAAGCGATAAAAACAAAACTTCCAGACCTACACCAGTTACTTCCCCTTTCATGTAATTTTCGTTTTGTTTGGCTTGTTTGGTTGAAGTGTCCTTGACCCGATTTCGACTAATTTAACACAGAGTTGTCCAATATTGTGCGCATTAGGGTGTTATATAAACACCGACTACGAAGGTCTTGAACATTTACATCTTCAGAGCAATTTTCTGAAAATCCTGACCATGATACTCAGTAAACCATAATGGCACCCTACAAATACACTCACCAATGTATCCGAACAGACACCATATAAAATCGTTTTTGATCCTAAAAAGGACTGACCAGTGATTTTATTCGACGAATTTGTCTTTAAATAACGAATCCGTTGTAATTCCCCAAAATGAAAATTGGGGAGTGTTACCATTCCACTGGTGTATATTGTCAATACATTTTGCAACTATGATTTGGTGGCAGGGTGTTCACCATCAACTACGCGGACAACTGGGCTTTTGAATCATGACCCGACTCATGTTTGGCGATTCAAACATTTGTTTACACAGTTTGACCCGGTTTTTTTAAATAGCCAACTCTATATCAACAATGTTAGCGTATATTTTTGCCGACTACACCTCGATGAAGAGTAAACAAAAGAATTCGCTATAATTTGCTGGTTGAAAGATGGTCGTCAGAAACTGCATATACGTGACATGCTGAAAAACTTAGAAATAGCTTAAATTGTTTTGTGTTTTCTATCCTGCTATTTCCCTTGACATTTAAAAACAAATCTCGCGTATATTTTGCCGTGACGCCGATCCGGGGTTGAATTCCCACATGATACAGTAGAAGTCCGTTGTGCGTGCGTTGCCTGGGTCCCATCTTCATATTGCTCCAAGTGGCGTAAAACCACTGTCACTAAATACGTTTCCCTTTTATATATCTCACGGGTATGTTGTGTTCACCATTGTTGGAATTTGCAGCATTAAATGTCTCACATTAACCGAGGCTTCCATTGTCAATGTTCCTTTGGCACGGGAAAGTATCCTGGAAATGAAAATAGAACAGGTAAAAATATCATGTATTATATATTTCTATGCATTATGTTTATTAAGGGGGTTTTTCCACACATTTTTATTCATTTCAAAAGTATACATATATTTATGTAGTCCTTATATGCACTACATTGAATCCATCCAGATACATTTCAGCGTCAAATGCATAAATGTTTCATAAGTTTATTGAATAAAGATTTGATAGTGTTGATAAATATTGCAACGTTTATTCAATATTCATATGTATAGCCGGCATCGAATCTCGGCTAAGCAACTCATGCTTGTTTAAAGAGTTGACTTAGGCGTCCAGGTTGTCAGGTTCGGAGGTCAACGTGACATCCTAGAGGTAGTGAAGCACCGTGTTGCTATCATTATAAGATATCCTAGAGGTAGTGAAGCACCGTGTTGCTATCATTATAAGATATCCTAGAGGTAGTGAAGCACTGTGTTGCTATCATTATCTGATATCCCAGAGGTAGTGAAGCACCGTGTTGCTATCATTATATGATATCCTAGAGGTAGTGAAGCACCGTGTTGCTATCATTATAAGATATCCTAGAGGTAGTGAAGCACCGTGTTGCTATCATTATATGGTATCCTAGAGGTAGTGAAGCACTGTGTTGCGATCATTATATGGTATCCTAGAGGTAGTGAAGTACCGTGTTGCTATCATTATATGATATCCTAGACGTAGTGAAGCCGTGTGTTGTGATCATTGTATGATATCCTAGAGGTAGTGAAGTACCGTGTTGCGATCATTGTATGATATCCTAGACGTAGTGAAGCCGTGTGTTGTGATCATTGTATGATATCCTAGAGGTAGTGAAGTACCGTGTTGCGATCATTGTATGATATCCTAGACGTAGTGAAGCCGTGTGTTGTGATCATTGTATGATATCCTAGAGGTAGTGAAGTACCGTGTTGCGATCATTGTATGATATCCTAGACGTAGTGAAGCCCTGTGTTGTGATCATTGTATGATATCCTAGAGGTAGTGAATTACCGTGTTGCGATCATTGTATGACATCCTAGAGGTAGTGAAGCCCCGTGTTGCGATCATTATATGGTATCCTAGAGGTAGTGAAGCACTGTGTTGCGATCATTATATGGTATCCTAGAGGTAGTGAAGCACTGTGTTGCGATCATTATATGGTATCCTAGAGGTAGTGAAGCACCGTGTTGCGATCATTATATGGTATCCTAGAGGTAGTGAAGCACCGTGTTGCGATCATTGTATGACATCCTAGAGGTAGTGAAGCACCGTGTTGCGATCATTATATGGTATCCTAGAGGTAGTGAAGCACTGTGTTGCTATCATTATATGGTATCCTAGAGGTAGTGAAGCACCGTGTTGCTATCATTATATGGTATCCTAGAGGTAGTGAAACACTGTGTTGCGATCATTATATGGTATCCTAGAGGTAGTGAAGCACTGTGTTGCTATCATTATATGGTATCCTAGACGTAGTGAAGCACCGTGTTGCGATCATTATATGGTATCCTAGAGGTAGTGAAGCACTGTGTTATGATCATTATATGGTATCCTAGAGGTAGTGAAGCACTGTGTTATGATCATTATATGGTATCCTAGAGGTAGTGAAGCACTGTGTTGCTATCATTATATGGTATCCTAGAGGTAGTGAAGCACTGTGTTATGATCATTATATGGTATCCTAGAGGTAGTGAAGCACCGTGTTGCGATCATTATATGGTATCCTAGAGGTAGTGAAGCACAGTGTTGCTATCATTATATGGTATCCTAGAGGTAGTGAAGCACTGTGTTATGATCATTATATGGTATCCTAGAGGTAGTGAAGCACTGTGTTATGATCATTATATGGTATCCTAGACGTAGTGAAGCACTGTGTTATGATCATTATATGGTATCCTAGACGTAGTGAAGCACCGTGTTGCTATCATTATATGGTATCCTAGAGGTAGTGAAGCACTGTGTTATGATCATTATATGGTATCCTAGAGGTAGTGAAGCCCTGTGTTATGATCATTATATGGTATCCTAGAGGTAGTGAAGCACTGTGTTGCTATCATTATATGGTATCCTAGAGGTAGTGAAGCACCGTGTTGCGATCATTATATGGTATCCTAGAGGTAGTGAAGCACTGTGTTATGATCATTATATGGTATCCTAGAGGTAGTGAAGCCCCGTGTTGCTATCATTATATGGTATCCTAGAGGTAGTGAAGCCCTGTGTTATGATCATTATATGGTATCCTAGAGGTAGTGAAGCACTGTGTTGCTATCATTATATGGTATCCTAGAGGTAGTGAAGCACCGTGTTGCGATCATTATATGGTATCCTAGAGGTAGTGAAGCCATGTGCTGTGATCATTATATGATATCCTAGAGGTAGTGAAGCCCCGTGTTGCTATCATTATATGGTATCCTAGAGGTAGTGAAGCACTGTGTTGCGATCATTATATGGTATCCTAGAGGTAGTGAAGCACTGTGTTGTTATCATTATATGGTATCCTAGAGGTAGTGAAGCACCGTGTTGCGATCATTATATGGTATTATCATTATATGACCGAACAATACATCAAGAATACAACCATCACTATCAGCAGCGAGACCATCACCAAAACCACACACGAACGTCTCATCCAAATGCCTAAGATATGTACCCTATCAGGAAAGGCCTCAAGATACAAGATTGTCAGAAAATGTGAATGACGGAGGCTGCTACATGCAATCGTCCAACGAAAAGCTAATCAAGCTAAACACATAATCTACAAGTACAGCATGTTTTCACTGAACAGTTCGAGAGGCATTCTAGAAGCTGCTAGTAATAGAAACGACAAGTCTTTATGGATGATAAACCTTTTTGACGTTTCGGTATAGATACTTATACCGTTTTATGCTTGAAGACGCCATACGTATCTGTACAGAAACGTATAGGTGTATAAGATAATATCTACACCAAAAATGACCATCCATAAATATTTGTCATTAACCCACACCCAACCCACTCCAGCTCGTGCTTATTAGCTTCATGACCCGTGCTATTTTGATTGTCCCCAGCTGGATGCATCCGATCATGTACCACTTAACTGATCAACTACTTGATAACCGTGCCGGTATCTACACCGAAACATCGCATAGTTTGCTTTAAAGGAGGTATAAACCCATAAAATATGTTCCTCTTTATGTACCATATGGAGAGACTACATTATCGCGGAAACCTTAGTTAAAAAGAAAATATCAACTCTTTGGGTTTTGGGACTCAGAGAAAAGGTTATGTCAACGATTTGCTACTATGAATGAAACGGACCCACCATCAGCATATATTCATTGATTCAGTTTGAAACATATCTTCGGGAATAATTATTGTCCAGGATTACTTTTTTATTGAAAAGGAGAACTGTACCCTGAATTAGGACATGTTATCTTGGAAAACGCTAAACAACGCTAAAACAGAGCAGCTTTGACACAGAGCAGCTACACATTAAACATGATACGTTAAGTGATGCATGTCGACGTCTTTGAGTGACATTTTAAATGTTGGGAAGTACAATATAGATCTGTGGGTAACAACTGATGCTTGAATCTGTATCGAAACATCGCACTCGCAACTGAAAGAAGTTGTTATCCATAAAGTTTGTTCTATACTGATTAATATCAAGCTCGAAAACAGTCATAAATACTTAAGGCCCTTTTCAATATTTGTCAGGCTTGATGAAATAGGTAGGGTTCGTTTCAAGAGTATCGTTTCGAAAATTACATATTTACGGTTGTGAATATTAAATGCTAAAATGGAGGACTGGTCCTGGGGTTTAATCTTGCCCTGGTACTGCTTTGTATTTTCATTGTATTAAACTTCAAAGTGACGGGAATGTTGCACCACACTCAAATTATAACTGTTAAACTTAACATGTATTGTCAAAGAAGTATGGTTTGTTCACCGCAGAATACATTGTTAAACAATGTTCAAAGAAGTATGTACTGTTTAACTTAACATGTATTGTCAAAGAAGTATGGTTTGTTCACCGCAGAATACATTGTTAAACAATGTTCAAAGAAGTATGTACTGTTTAACTTAACATGTATTGTCAAAGAAGTATGGTTTGTTCACCGCAGAATACATTGTTAAACAATGTTCAAAGAAGTATGTACTGTTTAACTTAACATGTATTGTCAAAGAAGTATGGTTTGTTCACCGCAGAATACATTGTTAAACAATGTTCAAAGAAGTATGTACTGTTTAACTTAACATGTATTGTCAAAGAAGTATGGTTTGTTCACCGCAGAATACATTGTTAAACAATGTTCAAAGAAGTATGTACTGTTTAACTTAACATGTATTGTCAAAGAAGTATGGTTTGTTCACCGCAGAATACATTGTTAAACAATGTTCAAAGAAGTATGTACTGTTTAACTTAACATGTATTGTCAAAGAAGTATGGTTTGTTCACCGCAGAATACATTGTTAAACAATGTTCAAAGAAGTATGTACTGTTTAACTTAACATGTATTGTCAAAGAAGTATGGTTTGTTCACCGCAGAATACATTGTTAAACAATGTTCAAAGAAGTATGTACTGTTTAACTTAACATGTATTGTCAAAGAAGTATGGTTTGTTCACCGCAGAATACATTGTTAAACAATGTTCAAAGAAGTATGTACTGTTTAACTTAACATGTATTGTCAAAGAAGTATGGTTTGTTCACCGCAGAATACATTGTTAAACAATGTTCAAAGAAGTATGTACTGTTTAACTTAACATGTATTGTCAAAGAAGTATGGTTTGTTCACCGCAGAATACATTGTTAAACAATGTTCAAAGAAGTATGTACTGTTTAACTTAACATGTATTGTCAAAGAAGTATGGTTTGTTCACCGCAGAATACATTGTTAAACAATGTTCAAAGAAGTATGTACTGTTTAACTTAACATGTATTGTCAAAGAAGTATGGTTTGTTCACCGCAGAATACATTGTTAAACAATGTTCAAAGAAGTATGTACTGTTTAACTTAACATGTATTGTCAAAGAAGTATGGTTTGTTCACCGCAGAATACATTGTTAAACAATGTTCAAAGAAGTATGTACTGTTAAACTTAACATGTATTGTCAAAGAAGTATGTACTGTTAAACTTAACATGTATTGTCAAAGAAGTATGTACTGTTTAACATAACATGTATTGTCAAAGAAGTATGTACTGTTAAACTTAACATGTATTGTCAAAGAAGTATGTACTGTTTAACTTAACATGTATTGTCAAAGAAGTATGGTTTGTTCACCGCAGAATACATTGTTAAACAATGTTCAAAGAAGTATGTACTGTTTAACTTAACATGTATTGTCAAAGAAGTATGTACTGTTTAACTTAACATGTATTGTCAAAGAAGTATGTACTGTTTAACTTAACATGTATTGTCAAAGAAGTATGTACTGTTTAACTTAACATGTATTGTCAAAGAAGTATGTACTGTTTAACTTAACATGTATTGTCAAAGAAGTATGTACTGTTTAACTTAACATGTATTGTCAAAGAAGTATGTACTGTTTAACTTAACATGTATTGTCAAAGAAGTATGTACTGTTTAACTTAACATGTATTGTCAAAGAAGTATGTACTGTTTAACTTAACATGTATTGTCAAAGAAGTATGTACTGTTTAACTTAACATGTATTGTCAAAGAAGTATGTACTGTTTAACTTAACATGTATTGTCAAAGAAGTATGTACTGTTTAACTTAACATGTATTGTCAAAGAAGTATGTACTGTTTAACTTAACATGTATTGTCAAAGAAGTATGTACTGTTTAACTTAACATGTATTGTCAAAGAAGTATGGTTTGTTCACCGCAGAATACATTGTTAAACAATGTTCAAAGAAGTATGTACTGTTTAACTTAACATGTATTGTCAAAGAAGTATGTACTGTTTAACTTAACATGTATTGTCAAAGAAGTATGTACTGTTTAACTTAACATGTATTGTCAAAGAAGTATGTACTGTTTAACTTAACATGTATTGTCAAAGAAGTATGTACTGTTTAACTTAACATGTATTGTCAAAGAAGTATGTACTGTTTAACTTAACATGTATTGTCAAAGAAGTATGTACTGTTTAACTTAACATGTATTGTCAAAGAAGTATGTACTGTTTAACTTAACATGTATTGTCAAAGAAGTATGTACTGTTTAACTTAACATGTATTGTCAAAGAAGTATGTACTGTTTAACTTAACATGTATTGTCAAAGAAGTATGTACTGTTTAACTTAACATGTATTGTCAAAGAAGTATGTACTGTTTAACTTAACATGTATTGTCAAAGAAGTATGTACTGTTTAACTTAACATGTATTGTCAAAGAAGTATGTACTGTTTAACTTAACATGTATTGTCAAAGAAGTATGTACTGTTTAACTTAACATGTATTGTCAAAGAAGTATGGTTTGTTCACCGCAGAATACATTGTTAAACAATGTTCAAAGAAGTATGTACTGTTTAACTTAACATGTATTGTCAAAGAAGTATGTACTGTTTAACTTAACATGTATTGTCAAAGAAGTATGTACTGTTTAACTTAACATGTATTGTCAAAGAAGTATGTACTGTTTAACTTAACATGTATTGTCAAAGAAGTATGTACTGTTTAACTTAACATGTATTGTCAAAGAAGTATGTACTGTTTAACTTAACATGTATTGTCAAAGAAGTATGTACTGTTTAACTTAACATGTATTGTCAAAGAAGTATGTACTGTTTAACTTAACATGTATTGTCAAAGAAGTATGTACTGTTTAACGAGTATTTAATGTTTAACAAAGTATATCAATCAATTGATCATTGAACTTATAAACGACTACATGCTGGTCAATGAACAAAGTACATTGAACGAAGTAGAAACTTTTGACAATTATTATACACAGTTTAACAGAGTACATGCATTGTTGAACGAAGTATAAACTTTTGACAATTATTATACACAGTTTAACAGAGTATATGCATTGTTGAACGAAGTATATGCATTGATGAACGTAGTATTACTTTGTGGCGGCAGATAGATCGCTTGGCGACTATTTTCCCCGAATTAGCGGTCTCCACGTGTATACAATCAAAATTATTCAGCACACTGATAAATCGTGATGTGCAAATATATTGAATGCACTGACTTTTCTTATTAATGCCTAGGTGTGGGAGAATAAGCATTTTTAAAATCGCGCGACGATGTCGGTAACTCAGAATCTGGATGTCGGTTTAGTTGAGATAACAACAGTGGCGACAGTCAAAGATTGCAGAGCTACGTGGGCACACTGTGTCCAGTCCACGCTTGGTGTCCAGTGAGACGCTCAGTACGCAAGACCACAGAGGTAAACAAAGACGCGGCTTGGAGTTTGGGGCGCATTAATCACGAGTCATCAAACGACGAAGCTGTCATCAAACGCAACCGGACTCACTGGAATAGCAGGCGGTGTGGACCAACTAGGTAGCGCGTTTTACAACTTGGTTATAATGTAGCACTGCCAGGTGGGAGTTAAATGTGATGACTCGGTGATTTACATATTGGGACTGTTGAGTCAGCGCACGTCGGAACGTTCCGTCATTAAAATCCAGTGACGTGGGAAGTTGCCGGAATAACGACTGAAATGCAACCTTAGATATAATTCCGACTTGTCGCAAGGAGAACGAGAAACAACAGTCGTGTACATGTATATGAAAATGATTATAGCACACAACGACAAATATGTAAGCTGGCCTTTCTAATTCAGGAGGGGAAAAAGTATGCACGTTCATTATCAAAGTTGTATTATTGATTTTAACAACGGCCTAAAGTTAAATCACCAGTGTACAGCTGATAATACTATTTAAAACGCAACCTTTTATGTGTAAATCAATAACTGGAATAGATTAGAGTTAACAAAGGTGCCAGCCGGTGTTCCGAACCCTCGGGTGAGTGAGTGAGTGAGTTTAGTTTTACGCCACACTCAGCAATATTCCAGCTATATGGAGTCGATCTGTAAATAATCGAGTCAGACAATCCAGTGATCAACAACATGAGCATTGACCTGCGCAACTGGGAACCGATGACATGTGCCAACCAAGTCAGCGAGCCTGACCACCCGATCCCTTTAGTCGCCTCTTACGACAAGCATAGTTACCTTTTATGGCAAGCATGGGTTGCTGAAGACCTATTCTACCTCGGGACCTTCACGGGTCCCCCCGAACCCTTGGAGTTAAGTATTTTGTGCCCCGTATCTCTGACCCATTTAACAAAATCGGCGCAATTTTACCATCGAAAATAGAACATGCTGTAGAAAATGGAACATTTACAAAATTTTTGAAAAATAATGTATAAACTAGAATAACAGCTACAGATGCTTCACATGCTAATTTTACAAGATAATGAGCATGATAATCTAGAAGGTATGCGATATCCTAAATACTTATAATATGTCTTAGTTTCTAAAGGAACATTGTGGTATGTCCAGTGTTCATGCTGAGCGGTTTTACCTCCATTTCCAAATACAATGACATTTGTTTTTGTAAGTTGACCCCTAAGCCCAATTCCGTACAAAATGAAGACATTTAATTGTTTCTGCAGGCCACTAACAGTAAATGAAAACATGACAACATCATCAGCAAAGAGAAGTAACATTAAACCAACAACACCCTGTGTCACAAATACACCATAACTACACTCTTTGTATACTTTTGTTATTGATAAACAAGATAAATAAAGCTGGGCTTAAAATGCAACCCTGCCTCACACCACAAGAAGTGGAAATCCCTTCTGTTCTACCAGATAAAGTTTTAATACAAACCTTTACAGAAGATTACGAATGACGTAAAACAATTACGAATGACGTAAAACAATTTTCCATGACAACCTTTAGGAAGCTGTACATACAACAATTTCTATCAACGTAATCAAAAGCTCTTTTTAAAATCAATAAAAGCATAATAGAATCTACCTTTCAGCATACATATTTTGAACATAAAGCTTGCAATATGAACAGTTACCAACTGTGGAGTAATTTTGTTCTAGCATTGTTCAACAAGGGTTAATTTGGGTCAAGCCTTGGCCAACATTTCTTCATTTAGGTCGTCCAGGGTTTTGATATTTGTCAGTTTGTGGGGTGAATTGTGAATTAAGTTAATACCACGGTGGCTGAGTGGGTTAGGCGGCTGACTTTGTGTGCTGGCCTTACATAACCCAAGAAAAATACTAGAATCTGTCCTTTGCTGATAATGTATATTAAATAACATTTCTTACACATGATCACTTTCTAAATGACATTATGTGTCCATAGGGTTAGTACAAGCCTCTAAGGAATCTTCCAGCATCAACCAGACTCACGGTTATGACGTTGAAACCACCCGAACAAGCCATGCTATAGAAGAACACCCTAGAGCCTTCATCCTGAAAGCCCTGTTGTTTAAGTATGGGATGTGTATATCTTCGACGACATATATTACATATTTGGAGTGGTGACCTGTAACATATTGACTAGAGTTTGAGAGTGAACAATATACAGATTTCTTAGTTAATATATACACCCCTTGAGCAACACGAAGTGTGCTTGAAGGATACTAATGCTCCTTGAACCACACACGCACCCCTTGAGCAACACGTTTACTTGCTGACCAATACATATACTTCTTGATGGTTACATATACTCGTGGAACAATACTTAAACCTCCTCAACAATAGACATACTCTTTGAACAACGCATTTACTCCCTGAATAATGCACATTCTCCGTGAAAAATGCATGCACTTGTTGAAAATAACACATATACTCATTGAAAAATACAACAAAAAATCGTTGAGCAGTACTCATTGAACAAATCACCCACTCATGGAGCAGTACTCATTGAACAAACCACCCACTCGAGGAGCAGTACATATACTCACTGAACAATACACTCACTCGTTGAACAGAACATATACTCTTTGGACAAAACGTGACTTGCAACATACATGCTTATCACATTTCAACTGCTGCACGTTTGTATAGGCGTAGTTGTTATCTTTCACATATGTATTCTGTACCCAAACATTGTAAACCCGTTAAATGTTAGGTCTGAGCCACCGACGTTTTCCTAGCAAAGATGGTAAACAACATCTCGAAATGCTAAAGCATTTACGACGATCTAGACTGTGTTACATACGTTGCAAATACCATCGCTTAATATTCAATCGCTTAACGCAGTGACTGCCACATATCTAATAATTTAATCCACAGCTTCTGGTATAACAATACGAGTACAAACTCAAGTCAGTATGTATTCAAATGTTATCCATTTGTGTTACCCAGTGAAATCCTTTTGGATTTGTAAATGTGACAATAAATCGGACAGTATTTGTATACGACAACTTGCCATATTTTCATCCCGTACTCGCCTTGAAAGTGTTCCGTGTATTGTCTAAAAGATAATCCACTATTATTAATCACTCGATTCTCCAGGACTGAGGATGTCCCAAACTTCCCAGTCTTCCCTTTGTTTGGTTCTTTCGTTGTCAGAGTTGCCCCTGGTTTAATGCAATATGCTCTAGGTGAACCTCACCCTCACCTATTGTCCAGTGGTTGCAAAACAAAAAACTTTCTGAATCGGCTTGTACCTGGGCTAGACATCAAAAGCCAAAGAGCACGCCATGTACTGTGTGTTTTGATCAGATGTCAGAAGCTTTGGAGCCCAAACGAGCTGATATACTTTATTCTATGCCATAGTGTCCGTGACAATGGAATCTAGCCTCTACTGCCACCCCCCCTTATGTTTAACTGCTTCTTTACACTGGCCTAGGAAGTGATGTTGATGTTGTCACTGACGCCTATTGATATTAATTAAGCGCTGTTTCTGCAAGAACTTGATTACTGCACGTTAAAGTTTGTTCAAATGTCACAGAGCCTGGAGTCTGGAGTCCAGAATGACATCAGTATGTCACCTCCTTCTCGTACTTTATTTCGTTTTCAAGATGTAGTAATTGTAAAGAATACAAAGTACCTGTATTCTGAGCATTTTCAAAGGTACCTCCTCTCTATCCCATTGCCATCACACATCTATAATCCTCTACTCACGAGACGTCTATAGTCCCCCGACCACACCACACATCTAGAGACCTCCAGTCACCACACATATACAGTCCTCCAGTCACAACACATCTAGTCCTCCAGTCACTGCACATATATAGTTAACAACTCACGAGACATCCTTGTCACCACACATCTAGTCATGCTGTCACCACACATCTCCATCTCCAGTCACCACACATATAGTTATCTAGTAACCACATATCTAGTCCCCAATCACCACACATCTAGTCCTCTAGACACCACACATCTAGTCTTGTAGTGGCAATACCTTTAGTCCCCAAGTCACCACACATCTAGTCCTCCAGACACCACACATCTAGTCTTGTAGTGGCAATACCTTTAGTCCCCAAGTCATCACACATCTAGTCCTCCAGACACCACACATCCAGTCCAGCAGTCACAATATACACCTACTCCAACAGTCACCACACATAACAGGCATGTAGTTCCCCAGTCACCACATATCTAATCCCTCAGTCAAGACACTACAAGTACTCTAGTCAACACACATCTAGTCCTCTAGTCACGCCATGTCTATTCCTCTAGTCACCACACATCTAGTCCTCCAGTAACCAGACTCCTCTAGTCCTCTAGTCACTACACATGTAGACCTTTAGTCACAACATACCTAGTCGTCTGCTCACCACACATCCAGTCCTCAAGTCACCACACATCTGGCTAGTCTCCCAGTCACCACGCATCTAGCCAACCAGTCAACACACATCTAGACCCCCAGTCTCCACACATCTAGTCTTCTGTGCACCACACATCTAGTCTTCTGTGCACCATACATCTAGACCCCCAGTCACCACACATCTAGTCTCCCATTCACCACAGATCTAGTCCCCCAGTCACCACACATCTAATAGTCACCACACCAGTTACTACACATCTAGTCACCACAGATCTAGTCTCCCAGTGACAACACATCTGCATGGTCATCCAGTCAACTTGCATCTAGACCCTCTGTCAAGACACATCTAGTCCTCTGTTCACCACACATCTAGTCCTCCAGTCACAACACTTCAAGTCCTTAAGCCAACACACACGTAGTCCTCTAGTCACTTCACATCTAGTGCTTTGTTCATGTACTGTCTTGATCTTTAGCCACTCATTATTTTGGTTAATATTCTAATTCTTTGGTCCGTCAAATGAAATAGTCACCAAAACTAACCAACCAAAATGTTAGGTCCTCCTGCTACGGAAATATACTTACAGTGTACATACAAATTTATTGAGGAGGAGGATCTTTAAACACCCCTAGTCACCTGAAAGACACTTTTCTGCAGATTGAACAGTCCGACAGTTGCATTCCCTGTCATCATCTGATCTGCTACAATCTCGGGTTCACTGTGCCGATATGAGTTGGTTGCACCATTTGTAGTGCACCTTAGCATTCCAGCTGCAAGCTCAGTCCAACTGCGCCAACATTCGCTGTGGAAGTTGAGAGTTGCGGCATTTACCGAGCAGACAATGTCTCTCCCTATATGGGCCCCACTCAATTGCCCAAGGCAGACGTCGAATTGACAAATACTACACGCATGAATCGTTCAACTCAGCTTTTATCTGAACACAGACGTGTGTAATACCTCGTCACAACGGCCGCAGTGTTTCAGCAGGAATTTGGAACGACTGACTTTTGGAAAATCTGTCTTTTCCGCTCGTAAGTATATGCACATACGATTTCAACTGCAGAGGCGAGCGGGCTCTTCTCTCGTGTTACACTGTGTTCAATGGCACTGCAGTCAACTGCTTCACAGTCTATACCGCAGAGCCCAAATTCAATCTTCACACGACGGTCGACCTGTATTACAATTGGGCTGATAGTGTGAAAGCTCGCTTTGGGATACGCGCCAAATGACTTAACAAAAACGTACTTCCTTGATGACAGTGAAACGTTTACAAGAAGGTATGGTGTTGTTCGCTCCACAGAAGTCCCGCAGTGATGTTTACACCTACACTCACATGGACGTCGCCAGAGATGGCAACACTACAGCATGTCTAGCCAGGGCTACGGTGTTGTGAACGAAACACAGCTGAGCTCACGTAGAAGTGGGACAGAAAGAGTTACTTCTGTCTACACGGAGATTGTGAGGACAGGGTTTAGATTATTTTGAGGAAGGGCCTCGGCGATTAATCGATATTGACGCGCGGCAGGAAGAGCAGGCGCGGATATTTCAAAGTTTCAATTGGAGAGTCGATTGAGGGATTACATGGACACCTTTCAGTGCGTGTTGAAGGCTAAGTGATCAGTGTCCTTCTGTATACGTTTCTGGCGTTTGCAGTGAGTGTTTGTGCTGTGTCCGGTTGTGTTTTCTTATTTGATTGTGGCGTTCATTGTTCGTGTATTACGTGATCCTCGTTGTGGAACTGTCGTCTGCTCGAGAACATCTGGATCTATTTTCACCCAAGTTAAAAACTGGTGGCAACTGAATGACCTGCTAATTCTAGGCCAAGGACCCATTTGTATGAGCCTGGAAAACTTAATCCACGGTACAGATTTCATTATTCATTTTCTATATGTTTTGCGCATTATTTACGGTGGATTAACTGAGGATTAGGGCTTGTTCATGAATCCACCTGGTTGAAGTGATCAGTGCGTTATCAGTTGGATCCGGTCGAACTGTTACTCCAAGATGAACCGAGGACCGCACCATAGGACGCAGTCAGTCCCCAACCAGAGACGACGGCGTGAACGGCCTGTGATCCGACACAACCGCTCCTTCGATGTACCCCGACATATGGGATCAGACCGACACTCGGTAGGTTCTTCGTTGTATGACACCATATCACAGATCACTGCTTGGTGAATCTCTGTCACAAATCACAGCTTGGTGAATCTCTCTCTCTCTCTCCCTCCCTCTCTCTCTCTCTCTCTCTCTATATATATATATATATATATAATGCACATGTCTTGTGTTTACAGCTTCACACAAAATACACTAAAATACATCAGTATGTATGTAGGGACTGTCGAAGTCTGTGATTGTTATTATGTCGAATGTGAGTGAGACTAGGTGAGTGAGATTAGGTTCAACTATGTACGAAGACACGTGGATTGTTTATATAATCTTGATATTTCAGTGAACACGTGCCAGTTGCATATCGGTAGACACGCGTTGGATCCGAGTATATGTAGACACCAGCTCGTTAAACCAATATACAGACGCGTGTTGGATCTGAGTATATGTAGACACCAGCTCGTTAAACCAATATACAGACATGTGGAGGATCCGAGTATATGTAGACACCAACTCGTTAAACCAATATACAGGCACGTGTAGGATCTGAGTATATGTGGACACCAGCTCGTTAAACCAATATACAGACACGTGTAGGATCCGAGTATATGTAGACACCAGCTCGTTAAACCAATATACAGGCACGTGTAGGATCCGAATATATGTGGACACCAGCTCGTTAAACCAATATACAGACACGTGTAGGATCCGAGTATATGTAGACACCAGCTCGTTAAACCAATATACAGACACGTGTTGGATCCGAGTATATGTAGACACCAACTCGTTAAACCAATATACAGGCACGTGTAGGATCCGAGTATATGTAGACACCAGCTCGTTAAACCAATATACAGACACGTGTAGGATCTGAGTATATGTAGACACCAGCTCGTTAAACCAATATACAGACATGTGTAGGATCCGAGTATATGTAGACACCAGCTCGTTAAACCAATATACAGACACGTGTAGGATCTGAGTATATGTGGACACCAGCTCGTTAAACCAATATACAGACACGTGTTGGATCTGAATATATGTAGACACCAGCTCGTTAAACCAATATACGTGTTGGATCTGAATATATGTGGACACCAGCTCGTTAAACCAATATACAGACACGTGTAGGATCCGAGTATATGTAGACACCAACTCGTTAAACCAATATACAGACACGTGTTGGATCTGAGTATATGTGGACACCATCTCGTTAAACCAATATACAGACACGTGTTGGATCTGAGTATATGTAGACACCAGCTCGTTAAACCAATGTACAGACACGTGTAGGATCCGAGTATATGTAGACACCAACTCGTTAAACCAATATACAGACACGTGTAGGATCCGAGTATATGAAGACACCAGCTCGTTAAACCAATATACAGACACGTGTTGGATCTGAATATATGTAGACACCAGCTCGTTAAACCAATATACAGACACGTGTAGGATCTGAATATATGTGGACACCAGCTCGTTAAACCAATATACAGACACGTGTTGGATCTGAGTATATGTGGACACCAGCTCGTTAAAACATTATACAGACACGTGTTGGATCTGAGTATATGTGGACACCAGCTCGTTAAACCAATATACAGACACGTGTAGGATCCGAGTATATGTAGACACCAGCTCGTTAAACCAATGTACAGACACGTGTAGGATCTGAGTATATGAAGACACCTCGTACATCTGCATGTGAATGTAAACTCGTTAATCCAGAGTACAGGCGCGTTTATGGGCTGCATATATGAAGACACCTCGTACATCTGTATATGAATGTTCACGTTTTGATCTTGTGGTTCATATGAACACAGCCACGCGTTGAATCTGGATATAGGTGGATATTTGTTATATCTGGATGTACATTCACCCGTGTAGAACCAGGATATAGGTAGACACACATCATGCGGATGTTGATTGAATAAGACAGATAGACACGCAGTACATCTGCAGGTAGAAGGACACGTGTTGAAGCTGTGTATTAATAGACATGGTGTGTGTGTGTGTGTGTTTGTGTGTGTGTACACACCTATAGGATATATGATGCACTGTGTGTGTGTGTACACACCTGTAGGATATATAATACAATGTGTGTGTGTGTGTGTGTGTGTGTGTGCGCGCGCACCTGTAGGATATATAATACAATGTGTGTATGTACACACCCATAGGATATATAATACAATGTGTGTGTGTACACACCTATAGGATATATGATGCAGTGTGTGTGGCCACACCTATAGGATATATGATGCAATGTGTGTGTGTGTGTGTGTGTGTACACACCTATAGGATATATGATGCACTGAGTGTGTGTACACACCTATAGGATATATAATACAATGTGTGTGTGTGTGTACACACCTATAGGATATATGATGCAGTGTGTGTGTGTACACACCTATAGGATATATAATACAATGTGTGTGTGCGTGTACACACCTATAGGATATATGATGCAGTGTGTGTGTGTGTGTGTGTGTGTGTGTGTGTGTGTGTGTGTGTGTGTGTGTGTGTGTGTGTGTGTGTGTGTGTGTGTGTGTGTGTGTGTGATGACAGTGTGTAGGGGAGGATGTAGTGATCGATACCTGGCCCTCATCATCATTATGATGCGAGACATACTTTCGGGTTGGGTGTTTACTGGTTTTATGAAATTCATAGTTTCCTCTTTTTCATGAGGTCATTTGACTTGCTAAATTTACTGACTTCATATAAATGTACCGAACCTAATGATTGATTATTTCAGATTGTTTCACACCGGACATTTGAACGTTATTGTGAGAATTACACGCATGTTAGTACACATGCTATATAGGTCACCCTATTGAGGCGCCCATAACATTAACCCACAATGATATCGACAGGTTTCACAATGCTTAACATTTAATATCCTCTTACACAATGTGTATGTCTGTGAGTTGGCGTACACTGCCGGCCCGTTATGGAGGTCTGAGCACCCACTGGTAGTGTCAGTTATTTGCTGTCAACTCACACAAGACCTCATCTTCAATTTCACATTTGCATTTGAACATTTGATCCGGCTAGCATGGTACAGTTTAATTAAGTCATGTTGCATGACTTGAGGATTATGGCGGCGTTCCCACATAGTCTGTTATGTTATTCACCTGTCGGGGTATACCATGATATCCCCTTTCATAGTTTTTAAAGTGGTCCTACGAAAGAGCTCCAACTCTATAACACAAGGCATGTGTACGTGCTTGGTGACTGATCTACTAAAGTACACATCGCGTGGTTACACGTGTTAGTGAAAGGGTGTTGTTTTGCGCTTCAATAAGCAATATACCAGCTGCAACTACAGATTGGCACCATGGACACCGTTCCACTCCGTCGTGTTCGATGCTGTTATTATTGAATTCGTCCACCAGAAGTTCGTGAACATTAACCTAACCTGCCACCCACTAGGTGAATGGCTATATGGCCACCAAATGTTAAACAAACATTTGTTCCTGAAAAGTAGAATAACTGAAAAGGCTGTATATGAGTCCAACTCAACGTTGTAATGCTGTTGTTGCTGCTGCTGGAACGCGCCGTCGTCTCAGGCAGCCGACCAGCTCACACCTACATCTGTATGAGTCATGGTATCGATCTCCAGCGCTTGTGTATGGCCAATAGTTTACCAAGCGGCGCCCCATGGAGAACACTGCAAATCTTTTCCCCTTGAGTGAAACCTACAAAAGCTTTGCAGTAGCCGAGTGCAGTAATGGAGTTATTTGAGGAGATGAGGGACAAAAGTGGTTTAATTCAGTTGACGTATTGTGTACAGTACACATCGTTTATTTATCCTGTGGACGTGATTGATAAGATTATGACATATATCTCCAACGAGTCCGATAAATGAACTCATCTCTTGTCCAAGACGGTGAGCATGTTATATATTTGTCACCGTGTTCATGGGATATTCTCAGTGTCTCGTAGGGTCGAGTGTTCGGACTGCTTGAGGGTGTCTTAAACGGATATCCCCCTTGGGGATGTACTGCATTATGAAGATATGCCTGCCAAATGTCAAGTAATATAATGTTTGCTGTTGGGTTATTTAGATGTACATGATGCCAATAATAGTCTATAAAATCACACATCTGACTGCTCAGGGGTTTGTCAGCACCGTGTGCTTGTAGCGTTAACCAAAGTGGTTATGGTCCGAGATCTGCCTTACTTTTTGAGCTTTCCTCCACGTCAAAATGACATGCCATGAGACCCGTGAAGGTCCCGGGGTAGAATAGGCCTTCAGCAACCCATGCTTGCCATAAAAGGTGACTATGCTTGTCGTAAGAGGCGACTAACGGGATCGGGTGGTCAGACTAGCTGACTTGGTTGACACATTTCATCGGTTCCCAATTGCTCAGATCGATGCTCATGTTGTTGATCACTGGATTGTCTGGTCCAGACTCGATTATTTACAGACCGTCGCCATATAGCTGGAATATTGCTAAGTGCGACGTAAAACTAAACTCACTCACTCACTCACATGCCATGACATAACAGCAATACTGAACTAAGACAGCGTTGAAGTACATGCACTCAGTGTAGTGTGGCGAAGGCCAGTGAGGTACATACCAGACTCTTTGAGCAAGACCTCCCGTGAATGTTTCAGAGCAGGAATGGAGTAGATGTAGATTTCTCGCATGTCAACATTGTACAGAAGGTTCCGACAGCCTTACACCTACTGCGGTAACGACGCCGGATGCTTTCTGTCACACATTTTCTGGGACACAACATTTCGTCCTCGAGAAAAGATGCACATTTACTGCTCGCCATGCACGTACATATAAGGGGCTTGTGCGGAGCATCGCTGGTGATGTGTTGGTGGGACTCTCAGGATGAGTCCGTTAAGCCATACACTGTTGAGTCTTATCAGTCAGGATCATTTCATTAAACCATTCACCATTCAAAACAGACAGGTTTATTTCATTGAATCATCCACCGCTCAGTCCAGTTAGACAGGTTTATTTCATTGAATCATCCACCGCTCAGTCCAGTTAGACAGGTTTATTTCATTGAATCATCCACCGTTCAGTCCAATCAGACAGGCTTATTTCATTGAATCATCCACCGCTCAGTCCAATCAGACAGGTTTGTTTCATTGAATCATCCACCGCTCAGTCCAATCAGACAGGTTTATTTCATTGAATCATCCACCGTTCAGTCCAATCAGACAGGTTTATTTCATTGAACCATTCACCGTTCAGTTCAGTCATCCAGGTTTATTTCATTGAATCATTAACCGTTCAGTCCAAACAGACAAGTTCATTTCATTGAACCATTCACTGCTCAGTCCAATCGGACAGGTTTGTTTCATTGAACCATTTACCGTTCAGTCCAAACAGACAAGTTCATTTAATTGAACCATTAACCGTTCAGTCCAAACATATAAGTTCATTTCATTGAACCATTCACTGCTCAGTCCAATCGGACAGGTTTGTTTCATTAAACGATTCACTCATTCTGCCAGACAAGTTTATTTGTTGAAACCATTATCAAGTTCAGTGAGGAATGTCTACTCCATTAAAGTATTCATGTATTCACGCACGTGGTTTAATTTCGATGAATAATTTCCAGTTTTGTCCGTGAAGATTCGGTTTATTTAACTGAGCTTCTGCAGTCCGTGCTTGAGGCGATTACCGACATTTACTGTCAGGACAGTTGACTTAGTGGATGCACAAATTGTACATATCGATGTATATAATGTCTTTTCCCGGATTGTCTGGCCCTGGCTCGATTATTTACATATATGACTGACATATAGGTGGAACATTCCTGATTGCAGCGTTACATAACATCACACATTCACCATATCAGTCAGTTCAACCATTCCTCGCTGTGGGTTCGGATGTCTACACTGTAGAGAGAGTTCTGTCGGGATTTCACTTTGGAGAAGCAGTCCAAGTGACACCCGGTAGCTGCCCACTACTCACAAAGTCAGAAACTTTGTACATCCTGAACATCCGGGGTAGAGTTCGCCTTCAGCAACCCATGCTTGTCTAAGAGGCGACTAACGGGTGATCACAGGCGCTGCATACCATGGTATCCCAGTTGTACAGATTGATGCTCATGCTGTCTATCACCGGCTTTTCAGGTCGGGACCTCCGTCATATAGTTGGGAAATCGACAAACATATGCTTTATAAATAGTCGCTTACACTAAAAATTATACAACCAAAATATTTTCTTAAGCTGCAACCCTTCCTCTGACGTTAAAGCTGATCGAGGCACTAGCTTTTTACAGTGATGACAACAGCTTGATGTTCTGACGAGTAGTACAAGGTAGACGACGGGTGTGTGTCTATCCTCACAGCGGTATGTCATTATCCTGTCAACACAGCCATTTCTCGACTATTGACATTGATAACTGTTCAGCAGCATGTGTCGCAATCCCCTGGATATAGCATCCACATATATAGCATTGCTACCTATGTAGTTTAACTAGTTGGCGGTTAAATCAGCCTGTGAATATTTAGTCCTACGTTCATTTGCTTTCTTACAGTTTGGTTTTGTTATTTTCCAGGGCTTAACTTAAGGAAATGGGTTTCGAGTATGAACTATTTTCCTTATATGCATGTTACAGTTTTATTTGGTTCTAGTATATTTAAGCTACAATCACCTACTGTGTCCAGGACACAGCCGCTTGTAGTACATACATGAATATAGGTTGTCAAGTATCGTCGCAACTGTCAAAGGAGGTCCTGCGCTCTTTATGTATTTGCTTCACACATTTCCAGAAACGAATGAGTTTATGTGCGATGCACTGGTGAACTCGCACCTGTGTGACGCGCTTACTGGCGGTCGGTGATTCCTCCTAAATAATCGTGTGTGGACCACGCAGTTCAGTGACGGGTTGACAAGCACGGGCTGTTTGGGTATTCTCACCCGAAATCTCCACAGGCCATATCAGTAGATGGCGCGTTCCTTTAACGCATGGGAACGTTTTCAGCTCACCTGACTTGTAAAGGTCTCACTTTTAAGGAGTACGATGTCTTTGTTTCCGTGATGTTATTGTTTTTGTCAAACTATGCCACTGACTGCATGATTCGTCATGACTTTCTGCTTGTGAGCAGCCATCTGTTTGCCGGATGTGGAACAATGATTGTTCCGAGGTGACCTTCAGTATAACAGCCTGTCGGGTTCTGAGGCTGCTCAGGTTTACCCTGTCTGTCAGAGGAGCTAACTCGGTGACCGGGTTGCCCAGCAGTAAAAGCGTTCGCTGGTCAAGCTCAGTGATCAGGTTCGAGTACGGGGGTACCGTGTGTGAGGGGGATGGAGGTGACCCAGTTGTGGTCTTGTAGTGAGTCAGTGAGGGTGGCTGTTCATCAGGGTAGACATCTCTCTTCGTGTCCGTAAATCTTCAGCCACTCGATGCTGTAGTGTGTGTATGGACCAATCGATATGTACTGGACAGGGTGTGTACGGGTTTTCTCAGTTGTTGTCCTATCCTAATTACGTAGATTAAAGCTCGAGCTGCTGATCATTGGATTGTGCGGATTGACCAACACCAGACAAACGCTATGCACTATACAGTGTGAGTACGGCCTCTATTAATCACCAGTTAAGCACTAGATACTGCACAGTGTGTGTACGGGCTCTGTCAATCACTAACCAAGCACTAAATACTGTACAGTATGTGTACGGACTCTGCCAATCACCGACCAAGCACTACATACTGTACAGTGTGTGTACGGGCTCTGTCAATCACTAGCCAAGCACTATATATTGTACAGCGTGTGTACGGGCTCTGTGAATCACCAGTCAAGCACTACACACTGCACAGTGTGTGCATGGGCTCTGTCAATCACTAGCGAAGCACTAGATACTGTACAGTGTGTGTACTGTCTCTGAACGTCATCAGTCAGGCGCTATGCACCATACAGTGTGTGCACGGGCTCTTTAAGTCAGCACGTGATGATTACCAACTACATCACCATGCGGTATTAAGTATGTGTATTTAACCATGTCCCAGGTTACTTTCATAATTTAGCCTCACTGAATATTTATTACATTTATAACAAGTAACGGAGATAAAGAGATGTATGATGCGTAGTTTGTGACTGATCAGGAAGTGGGCTCTCATGCGATATTGATATTTATCCAATGCAAATGTTTCAATCTTGTTTTCCTCATGCCAAGTTTCACACGTAATAATTGTGGACGTAATAGTTTCACACTATGTCGCCCATTCTGAGCGTTTATTTGACACTCGATGAGGATTTCAATTTGAATATATATGATAGAATCGTTTTAGAGAGTTATCAGTAATGTTCTGATTTGTTGTAAGTCTCCTCTTCGAAGTTACTGCGCTTGTTGAAATTCACATTCTATTCATGGCATCCATCTATCGACTATACACGGAGCTTAATGTTTCATCGACTAAAACGTTGGTACTCTTAAAAGTGCGGATTTTATGTGATTTGTTCTAAATTAATGACATTCGAATTTGTTCATAAGGGATTGACTATAATCAGATAAAACATCGGATGAACTTTGACTGCTTGGTGTTGTTGTTTCATTATAATAAAGCCGAGAAACATGTGACCAGTTGTCCATACTTAACGTAAGCCATAGTAATATACCATGATGACCAAATGAAGCGGGTTCCATAGAGATACCAATGTACGAGTTCTGCGTGTCTGCTGATCGAGATCACATTGCCTCTACCGCACGTACACGTTCGTCATGACAGAACTATGCAGCGTGGCAAAGTTGGAAACGTGTATATTTTTTAGCATAGCGGATAACTTGAGCTTTGCATATATATGTTCTGTGTTCCTCCGAATTAAGAAAAAATGTAGCAAGAAAAACAAAATCATCGGCTACAGATCTGATGTTCTTGGAATCCCGTTTGTTGTACATTCATGGAGTCCTATTCAAGTAACGCCGAATGTGACCAGGCTTGACATACAATACACAGGTGAAGTCATGTATGATTCACAAGCTTGTGTGTACCTCTGTCTGCACAATATGGCCCCTGACACACGCGGCCGTAATGTCATAACGCTTGGCCTATTTCATAACGTCAGAGTTCATTATTATAGGACCAATTGTTTTGACATTCTGTGTACATTACTGTCCAACTAGTTTATCGAACAACAAGGCAGGACACATTATCAGTTGATGACATCCTCCGTCAAATAGTTAATACATCCTGTCACTGGAGAGTGGAATGGTCGAGGTTCGATTCTCGATCACATCATTAGAAAAGACGTTTACAGATGGTACTTGCTACAATTATGCCTTCCACTCGTCTTTAAGGGATAGCAGTAGGTCTGGTGCATTTGCCAGAATACTGCGTCAGTCTCGGATATCCAAGCTGAAACGCGACACACCCAATACACGCACGCACGCACGCACGCACGCACGCACGCAAGCACGCAGCCACCCACCATACAAGGATCATGACCCGGCGTCCAAAGCGCTTTACCTCATGTACCAGATGATCGTCCAGACAGTTTCTGGTAGGGTTTGAGCAGCCACCGTAACATCGATTTCTCCTTTGGTGGCACTTCCTGTACGATCGATTAATTGCAAGTCTGTCGCAATGTGTGTTACGTCTTACAGGACAGATGCATCGTCACAACCGTGAGGAGAGGGTGTGGTTAGCCTTACACTCGGTGTGACCCAGGCAGGTCTATATGATCCAGCTTGTTTGCACTGCCAGTCCTCGTTGTGTCTGTCTAGGTCGTTCTCCTATGATTTACGCCGTCCACCTAACAACATTGTCTGGTGCAGGATGTCGTCAACGAGATGACTTGACAGACATGTTTGTACGTACCAGGTCGCCTTGACACAGCGTCCAGAAGACATAGGCATGGTGTAACTGGGTGTGTTGTCGGGTAGCAGGGTGTATTATCAAGAGGCAGGGTGTGTTTTCAGGTAGTTGTAGGTGCTGGGTTAGCATTGTACAAAGCCTGGTTTTTGATAAGGAAAAAAAATATTCGTCATTGGAACTTGTCCCCGCTGCATTACGTTAGTGTTGAAAAACCTATCATCAATCATTGTGAAGAAATATATGATCTATGATGGCATATCATTCCCCAGTGATACAATTAAAACTAAAGTCTAATTATCCAAAGTAGTTTTATGAAGCTAGCATGTCGATATTTTATTACCAATCTGTACATTCTGATCAAATGTTGACAAACAATCCGAAATCTCCTGCAGTGATTAATGTACAACCGAGCCTTCACTTGCAAGAACCGAGCTGTATCTTGCTTGGTGTAAGAACACATAACCAGCACGGCTACCAAACATGATCGTGGAACAACAATCTCACACAAGGGTTGTTTCTTTGATTAAACCATTCCGCTTACCCAAAGCGAATCTTGGAAACTCAATCTCGAACGATTACATGTGAGAAAATACTAAATGTCGTGTTTGAATTGCCTCGTGCACGACCCTCTAGGCCAACAGAGTGATCGGTGTCGCTCAAGTAGTTACATACGTAAACTAATGCAGTTGAACCCTTCACTAACCATCCAAGTCACACCTATGTCGTGCCGGCAAACCAGCGTTGATTACTTATTGACCTGTACACTGCAGCAATTAGCATCCCTTGGATGTTGGAATCTTACAAATTAGTCAATAGCCGGGTGAGACAAATCAATTGTCTCCACTTTTGAACCGAGAAGTACTGGCTGTTTTAGAGTGCCTTGTGTTGCAGTGTACTCCGGATAGGGGCCATGCGGCTCCTACAGACACGCTGTGTTATAAGATTATCACATTAAAGCACCTTTTGATGTTCAACTGTGAAGCATTCCACTGGGCGTGATAACTTTTACAAATATCATTCATGCCATCATGTCAGGCTGTTTTCCAGTAATGTACTGTGGTACATATATAAATAGAAATTCGCTTTAGGTAATAATGTTGTTGATTTTCTGAACCTTGTATTTATGTATGTATGTATGTATGTATGTATGTATGTATGTATGTATGTATGTATGTAGGTAGGTAGGTAGGTATGTAGGTATGTAGGTAGGTAGGTAGGTAGGTAGGTAGGTAGGTAGGTAGGTAGGTAGGTATGTAGGTATGTAGGTAGGAAGGTAGGCATGTGTGTATGTAGGTATGTGTATTTATGTAACTATGTAGGTAGGTAGGTAGGTATGTAACTAGGTATGTAGGTAGGTAGGTAGGCATGTGTGTATGTAGGTAGGTAGGTATGTGTGTGTGTGTGTGTGTGTGTGTGTGTATGTATGTAGGTAGGTAGGTAGGTATGTAAGTAGGTTGGTAGGCAGGTGTGCGTGCTTGCTTGCTTGTGCGCGCGCGCCCTTGTGTGTGTGTGTTTTGTGTGTGTGTTTTGTTTGTGTGTGTGTGTTGTTTTGTGTGTGTTGTTTTGTGTGTGTGTTTGTGTGTGTGTGTTGTGTGTGTGTTGTGTGTGTGTGTTGTGTGTGTGTGTTGTGTGTGTGTTGTGTGTGTGTGTGTGTGTGTGTGTGTGTGTGTGTGTGTGTGTGTGTGTGTGTGTGTGTGTGTGTGTGTGTGTGAGTGTGTGATATCAGATATTTGACTTTTGCCCCACATCAAGTAACTCCTCCTCCGGATTGTTTTCCGCTCAAGTCGGGTTCACATATAAAAGTCATATATAAAAGTCGACATTCTAAATCCACGTCCATCCTCGCAATGGGATTGGCTGTACTGTTGAAGGGGAGGGTTCGCCGTAACGGCTGCAATGTGTCCTGCTGTGTCGAGTTGGACTGCTGTTTTCATTAGAGGTCGGTGGTCTGTGTGCCAGGGTTGTGTATAGGTATATCAGAAAAGAATTTAAAGTATGTGATGAGACGTAACATAGATATTTGAGTGTACCATTTTCCGACAACAATTTTGAAAGAACGTCAGGACACACATGAAGGTCACACAAGCAGTCAGGTCACACATCCAGCTCACACATCAAGCCAAGTCACACATTCATCCAGGTCACACCTTCAGTCAAGTCACACATTCATCCAGGTCACACATAAATGTCAAACATTCAGTAAAGTCACACAATCAGTCAAGTCACATGTGCATGTCACATGTTTTCTAATGCACATGTGTGAGCACTGACTACTCTACGAGTTCTGATTTCACTGCATTAACTGGATAAATTTTAGTCACTGGACTAGGGATTAATTAGGGCAGCTCCATATATAAATGGGAATGTCCCAATATTGCATGTTTCAACCAGTTAGGTGAACCTAAGGAAAACTGCTATTGCGTATTAACATCTTAGAGTTATTTTTAATAGAAAATATTCGTAGTTATCTAAATCAATTCTCTGTCAACTAGCCATGTATTTTTTAACGCAGGAGTCGAATGTTGAACTTATCAATGCGATGTGAGCCATTTCGCTTTGATTCAATGGCGAAACTAATCTTGTACGGTTGTGAAATCTGGGGATATTAAAAGTTACAACAAACTGAAAATGTTCACATAAGTTTTATGAGAAGATTGTTACCTGCAAAGAAAAAGTACCCCACTGTTCTTGCTTTATTGTGAATGAGGTAGCGTCACTCTTTCTGCTGATGTTAAAACCGTGTAATATTCATATTTGAATGAAGTATTCACAGCTGTAGTTGGATTTCATGTGTGGAGAACATTTTGATAGCGTAATAGAAGTTATGTATGAAATTCAAAGTCCCCTATTTCATCTTCCTGAATAGAAAATGCAGCTCATTCAGTCTTACAGGTCAATTTTCACAGGTGGTAAATTTAAAAAAAAAGTCACACATATTCCCTGTTTGAAATCTCAGTTTGAATTTAACGTTGTCCCTCAGTTCATGTTCGTACGTCACAACACCATTTACCAGCTGAAAAAGGAAGGTAGTATACCAATAGATGAAAGTAAATTATGTTGTATGAATGATGGGGGTTGTCATTATACTCTTAAATGCAAATGTTTTGTTACATACCAGCTTTCATTATAAAAAGACCAAAAATGTTGTAAGTTTAATCACTCTTTACATTTAAAAATATCTCCGTAAATTCTGCAAAGAAGGTATGCAAATTGTAAAATCTTCACGCTAACTACTATTCCGCCATAGGGTTATCAGTTATTGTCATTTGTACCTCATATGCCGATGATACCGGTCTGCGTGTAAAAGAATTCTGCTCCGTTCTGTACTTTGTGGATCAATTAAGAGGTAGCAAGCAGGGGATTGATTAGCTGTGTACTCAACCAGACAGTTTGTTGATTTTTTATCTGTCTGACTACTGGGTTGTCTGACAAATGGGAGAATACCTAAATGCTACGCATATTTCTCCTACGTTGGAGGCGATGTAAAGACCAGAACAGACATACATGAGAGGAGTTAATCTCCAGGTATTACATTATCTATACTCTTAAAAAGTAGGGGATAACGAACTTTCAATTTTTGGATAGGAAGTGTAAACGTTAACAAAGGTTTCAAGGACAGACATCTTATGAACGCACCACCATTTCCCTGTATTACCACCCCTAAACACAACGCATGTTATGCATGTGCACAACGCAGTAGCCCCATACACGTGCATGGGGTCCCATTCTTGAGCTTGACGTTTTTTCAAGAAGGTCGAGAAATCACTTAGAACATTAATTTTGACACTCATCTTGCATCATACATTTGT
The DNA here is from genome assembly GCF_037392515.1 of Haliotis asinina. Lineage (NCBI taxonomy): Eukaryota > Metazoa > Mollusca > Gastropoda > Lepetellida > Haliotidae > Haliotis > Haliotis asinina. Next base: position 5,798,390 of record NC_090282.1, read on the forward strand.
TAGTGTTTGTTTCTAGTCGTTTGTTTTAAAATGAAAATTGTACAATGCAAATTACATGCCATACACCGATCATCTGTCAAAAGCGGCTACATTCCAAATAACTACGTTTGTAAGGAAGTGCAAATGGTGATGCACTCACAAAACATTCCATAATATCATATCAACATTGATTGACTCCGATAAATCTCCTAAATATATTTAATCGTAAATGAAAAAAATGAAGATCCCCTACTTTTTTTAAGAGTATATTTCAAATATCACTCTCACCGTCCGTTTTAGAACTTTAATAACCAATATTCCAGGCAACGACAGTTTAATTTTAGTGGCTCATCTTTCGCCAGTGTTATCCGATTATGCTATTTCTACATATGTAGGTATTACTTTTGACATATGTTGTTTAAACGTAACACGATTGGACGCAAAGGTGAGATCTTAATAGCTTCGGTATATTCATAATTCTGTAAGTAAGTTCTTAACTATTCAGTTGGTGTCTGCATTCAGTAGTGGATAATCAACCGGAGTCGTACATCGATCTTTGAGTAAGGAGGAATAAACCGATGTATCCGTTGTTGTGACAAGACGACTTGCCCGCGTCCATGAATGACGCAGACGACTTCGCGCACTAACGTGCGTGTTCGTAGTGTACATCAGTCAAACTGGGTTTCTTCACCTCTGACTTTCCTGAAGTAGAATGAGAGGATATTGTGTATGGTGGACCGATGGGTACTGAACGGACGAGATGTTTATCGAGTGACGACTGTTTCAGTTTGTGTTAACGCCGCAACCATCTTTGTTATTTGGGCCATATATTGAGGGGTGTCTATAACCGAGTTTGGACCCAGTGCTTGGTGATGTGGTGAACGATCCTGGCATCAGGGTACGCGGATGAGTCGAAATACTCCAAGTCACCGGGTCTGACGTCCCGATCCACTACGTCCCTCGTCAAACAAGTATAGACTCGATGTGCTTCTCTCCTACATCACACGGTGCAGAACTGTACCTGACATGGTGTTCACAATGGCGCTGAACACGGATCACTTACTCAGCAGCCCGTCATACGTTGGGCACTGTTGGTAGGTGACTGTAAATCAACGGCTCATATATCGGTATAACAGTTTCAACCGATGTAAGACATTTACAGGCAGTTTGTATCAGTAATGTATCACTCCTTGACAAATGTTGTGGTGTTTACTTGAATAAATCATATAACTACACTTCGGCTTGCAATTAAAACTTACAAGTCATTTGTTCCAGGAAGACATCGATCTTGAAATATTGTGTTTTGAGGTATAAACATTTACATAGTTACGGGAAACGAGATGATGAGATGACTAAATCTAGGACTGCCTCAGAGGTGTTTCAGAGCATTGGTATCATCGCTCTTAGAAGACACCCACATCAGTATAAACCTTACTCACTCTCAGACAATTACGTAAGATGCGATACCTCACTCACTCACCCTCGAACAATGACGTAAGATGCGATACCTCACTCACTCTCAGACAATGACGTAAGATGCGATACCCCACTCACTCTCAGACAATGACGTATGATGCGATACCTCACTCACTCTCAGACTATGACGTAAGATGCGATACCCCACTCACTCTCAGACAATGACGTAAGATGCGATACCTCACTCACTCTCGGACAATTACGTAAGATGCGATACCTCACTCACTCTCGGACAATGACGTTAGATGCGATACCTCACTCACTCTCAGACAATTACGTTAGATGCGATACCTCACTCACTGTCAGACAATGACGTGAGATGCGATACCTCACTCCCTCTCAGACAATGACGTTAGATGCGATACCTCACTCACTATTAGAGTGTGACCTGAAAGATGGCAATTCTCACTCACTTTCATTGTAAACGTGAATGCAGCGGCAAGGCCCATGTTAAATACAGAGTGGACAGGCCCAGGTGTGTCGTCGGGTCACCCTGACATCCCTGGGAGTTAGTGTGGGATCTCTAAGCTGCGACCAAAGGAGGTGCGAATTTCGGAGATCTCGACTAACTAGTGTCTGGCACCTGACTCGGCTCTGCAGCATATTCAATACTGCCCCAAACCCTAACCATTGAGGTGAGGCGTACACGTCATTGGCTGGTATTAGTTTTCAGAGACCGGAGTTGTATGTGGAGATGTTCTTGCTTGCGCGCCTTGGAACAGCAAACAAATATACCTTTGACCACTCGTTAGTTCCACAAACTCCAGAAGAAATTCTGGATTTTGCATTTTTTTCTGTATTAAGTGTAAAAACGTTTAAAAAAGTATCTAGATAGCTGCTGCTAGATATTCCCAGTGAAAAGTCGAGCCTGTCGCAGACCGCTGTACGTGAACCAGTTCACTCATTCACTGGCCTCATGTGAGGCACTTGCACATGAACAGCTTACTTAGCGCTCAAATATCGTCCGGCAGCCACGCACTAGTATTATTTCATTCAGAGGTATTTTCCAACGCTGTTAAATACTGAAAGCCATAGAAAGTAAAACCGCATGTGCTGTTTATTTACTTGACTTACAACCAGAATGAGCGAGGCAACAGTCACTCTACATATGTATACCAATGTCTGTAGTTGGTGCCCAGAGACACAGACAGGAGAGCTGGGCTGACCCTATTTGTATCACGGGCGTGGGTGGTGCATTGATACATCTTTCGTGGTCGTTCTAAGATTAAATATTTTTGTAATCAGAAACATAGTTGTTGAAACTGTTTCAGTGAATTAAAGCTCGTACATAAACATAGGACTAATGTAACATTCGAAACAATCTTACTTCAGTGCACACCGCAAAGCGGCTATGCGCAATAATCTTGATGGTTTATATTTGCTTTTAAAACTAAATCGGTTTACCATTACATCGAACTTTGCAGTCTATTTATACTTTGTACAGTCTGTATTGACACTGAGCATTATCCATTGATGTCGGAAATGGCAGTCTTCGAAAGGAGCGTATTGATGGCAAATCTATTTTTACCACCAGCTTCTATTTCCGGAACAGATCAACGATTAGTTAACTTGTGTCTAAATTGAGATAATGGGTCAGCTGGGTGTTGAATGATGACAATAACGTCCACAATTATACCAGCATTGTACAACGTTAACAGAATATTCCCGAGAACAATAGTCACTCAGATCATCGGCCAGCGAGGCTTCTACAACAGAACGAGAGGGTATCAAAAAGTTTCAATTATCACCAAGAAGTTACTGAGCCATCAGGATAAACTTGTGATTGTACCATCAGTGATCCTTGTCCAGTTAATGAACCAAGAACTATCACTAATTCACTAAATCGAGTCTTGAGCTATTTGCTCCTACACACCAGTGCCCCAATGTATGGAGAAGATTGAGGCAAGCAGTGTAATTAAGTTTCTTTTATTTAACTGGTTGCATTTCACGACAGATTCACGATGAGATGAAATCTGTTTATGGTGATGATAGCCCATCACATGAGAGATGGAAAAGGAATTTCCAAACGAGGCACATGTCAAGAAGATCGCCTTATAACAACACAAATGGTTATGCATGAGACCGATTTAAGAGGTTGGTTTTCTATGAAATCAGAGGACTTCTATTCAACCGGTCTGTGCAAGGTCAAGAAACGGTGGTAGAAATGATATCCCCTCGTATATACACCCAGTATGCTGCTGTACCATCGTGTTGTGGATATCAAACATTTGATTTGACAAATCTGCCCAGGTCTTGTTTACCCCCTTCCTACCCTAGTTAAACGCAGAATTAAGCTATGAAACGATTTATTGCACACACTCACAAACTTACATTGTACATGTATGGACTATTTACGATTTACCACAGACAGTCTAGTGACTTGCCGTTATCAACCGTCTCAGACACAGTTGGTATCTACAAGCTTCTATAACAAGAAGAGAATGAAGCCAATGACACGTGGATGTGTAGTATAGCATATATACTACAGATATTAACAAATAAACCCATTTCAATTGAAAAGTAGCCCCGGTGAGTTGGGCGATTCACCTCAACCTAAGGATCTCTAGACTTGCTTCATTTACGGCCTTAAGCATTGCAGTGAGAGTTTGGTGGTAGAGAAAATAATGTGGTTCTGCCTCTGTGAGACCAGGGATACTCTATAACTCTCTATATAGGCTCCCTGGTGAGACAGACTGACGAGCGTGTTGTGTCCGCACACTGCTAGTTACAAGCTGAGTTTCCGAGCGAGACTTTGCCATGATGCCAGCGACGTCACAACGATAAACCATTCTTTGTAAAAGGAGGAAATATATTTCAAAGTACTTCACGTTGCACAAATGGACGACATTCGGACGTGCTGTTTGCGCATATAGCCATTACTGTAACGTCCCGTTGTTCAATCACCGTCCCAGCATCACGTCACGGTTATGTTGTTACGACGGGAGACAGCCCCTGTAGAAAGTGATTAATGTGGACATCGATTCAGTCTCCGGCAGCGATTTGCAACTGCCTTGTCCGCCTTGTCTTTGCTCATAAGCCTTTCAAAACGTTAACGTTAAAAGCCGGGATCAGAGATTTTTATGAATACGTTTACATGCAAATTGGATAAGAATGTTCCCGGTGATAGAGTAATTACAATGGAACTAGATATAACGTACCGCATAGGCATAGGGTATTGAAGGATACAACATGCTTATTTTACCATTGTGGATTAGATAGAGTACACGGCGTTCACCAAGTACGATCCCCAAACGCGGTTTAAGTATGGCACATGGCTTATTGATGTCTACTGTCGTATAATGGCTGGTATATTACCAACCATGACGTAAGACCATACAGACCCGCCTAACGGGGAAGATAGCATCGTGGTAAGAGCCAGTGAAGAGCTGCAGACTGTGTCTCCTGATATCGAGAGTATGAATAGAGAGATTATGAAAAGCATCAAAGTATGTATGCCCTTGTGCATGCGAGCGTGCATGCGGGCATATATATGTGGGCATATATATGTGGGCAATCGTTTGAGACACGCACTTTGAAAACAACACAACAAGAAACAGTGTTAGACATTTGGCTTTTCGAACAAAAGGCTAATTTGAAATGAACTAGAGTCCTAAATTATATGTCATTAAATGTTTGTAAGGATCTATGTATCATCCACAACAGTTAATGCCGCGTCTTAATGTATTGTGAGTGGTTCATTTCTACGGTCCAGTGTCAACAATGGTGGCAATGGTGCATTGCAGTGTTAGGCGCTTGGCATCGATACGTTATACTTGGATCACACTCTCCATTTACACCACACAGCACATAGATTCCTCAATACATGCACATGGGGACCGCTTCTAGACCGTCAGGTGGAATCAAATTTACAATCACACTTTAAATCGTCATGAAACATGACAGTTTTTCGTTAACTCTCAGCTGATGGGGAAAGTTGTTTTCTGCAGAATTAGGATAGTTGTTTCACAAACTGATACAGGATGAGGTGAAAAGGTTGATTGCTCGCATACAATAAGTGGTCAACCGCAATCATCAATATTCCAGCTACATGGCGGCGGTCTGTCAGTAATTGAATCTGGGCCAGACAATCCAGTGATCAGCAACATCAGCGTTGTAGTTCACATATCATTTCATGTTTTATATATATTGATGTATATATAACTTTCAGAAAACCACGCGGAAACATATGACATTCATATACATCCCTAGATATGGCATGATATAATATAGTCATATTACATTCGCAAAACCACGCAGCACAGATGCGATCACAAACCAGTCAGTATGAAAGGACCCAATACTAAACAGTCTGCATAACTCAGTAGCGTTATACGAAAGGCACGCAGTTCTTGGATCTGAAAGCAAACATCAAGGTGCCTTCATATTCAAAGTCGTAAAGTAGAAGTCAAAACTTGTTGTTACATACGTTCTCCGATTTATATAACACTAATATATACACATGTAAATAAAAATAAAGTGTTACATATTTATGTGCAAATATTAACAAATAAGATCTACAGAAACAACGTATTCCCCAGATTGTGACGTTACACATTTAAATATGCAGCATATATTGTCAAGGATATCGCCTGAGTGACTGTCACATGGATGTACTGTAGCGATATGTTCTTTTAAGTACACGGGTACACATATATGTATAGGTCTAGTTATTATGTATCTGAGGCCCCTCGTGACTGGAAACACCATGCTCGCCTCGGGTCAACAATGACTTTGGGAAAACGGGTCATAATATATTCACGATCTGGCTCGTGGCCAGGGATCTCGTCGTACAGGTATTTAAGAGGGTCAAGCGTTAAGGTTAGGAAGTGTACTGATATAAGAGGATTATATGTATGTGACGGCGCATGCTTGGTTGCTGAAACTGTAGCTTCTCAGGCGCGATCCGGGCGTTTGCCATGTCAGGCATGCATGAACGGATGCAGGGGTGTCGAATCACCCGTTCACTCTCCAGTCACTGGCAGTTAAAATCTTTAGGAATATAGTATGTAGTTGACACACACTGAGTATTCAGTCAAACACGGGACCAACAACTTATTTGTAGTTCAGTACATGCGGTAGATCGATATCTAACCGATGGAAGATTTGTTGGGATTAAGCGAGAAATCGGCCCACCAGAAGCACTTGTTAAATCTCATCGTATATGCCGTTGCCTACGGTGAGGTGGACAGATATCTTGAGACGCAAGGCCTAGATTTTCGAAGCTCTATCAGCGCTAATGTTTACATTAACGATTATCTTAGCGCTAAGAGAGCTTCGAAAATCTAGTCCCATATACTGGGACCTGCAAGATCGTAGTTTGTATAAGTTATGAGTACTAATGTACCTACCGAGGCGTGAAACTGCTTGCCATAGCGTTACAAGGTCGTAAACAAAGTATTATAGAATTGGTAATCGGGTCAGCAAGATCTGTTGGTATAAAATACGCTAGAGAAAAACTCACCTGGATATCAAACTGCATCCACCAGTGATTTGACATTGGGTATATTGTTTATATTTATGGGCTTATTTTGTACTGTTGCATATATATAGATTATATACTTGTTTCGTCGATTCTCACCCCCTTCTCATCCCCAGCAGCATATGCTCCTGACATTGTCATCAACCCCTTCTCACCTCCAGTCTATGTCCAATCCCTTCTCAGAGCTTTCAGCCTATGCTCAACCCCTTCTCACCTCCAGTCTATGTCCAATCCCTTCTCAGAGCTTTCAGCCTATGCTCAGCCCCTTCTCACCTCCAGTCTATGTCCAATCCCTTCTCAGAGCTTTCAGCCTATGCTCAACCCCTTCTCACCTCCAGTCTATGTTCAATCCTTTCTCATTGCTGTCAGCCTATGCTCATCCCCTTCTCACATCCAGTCTATGTCCAATCTCTTGCTCTGCGATCAGCCTGTCTCATCCCTTTCTATGCTCCATTGACATGTGTCTATGAAACATTGCTTTTGATAGTGCCTTTTAGTTAATAATGGATTTGTGCATATGTGTAAGCCTGTTCACGTCGCTATGTGACTGAAATCATACGGATACGAAGTTAAATTATAACTTACTCACTCTCAGCTCCGGCAACCCACGCTCACCACCTTGTCAGGTACTGCAGTCTGTGTTCTATCTCTTCTTAACTCCAACTGTCTATACTCATCCTTTCTCAGCTTCAGCAATCTAATACCCGGGAAGGTCCGGGTGCCAGGAACCCATGCTTGTCGTAAGAGGCGACTGACGGGATCAGGTGGTCAGACTTTGTTGAAACATGTCATCGGTTCCCAAATGCGCTGATCGGTGCTCACGCTGTTGATCACTGGATTGTTTAGTCCAGACTCGACTATGGACACATCGTCGCCTTAAAGTTGGACTATTGCTGAATGTCACTCATCACGCACTCCAGCAATCTATGCCCATCTCCCCCTCAGCTCCAGCAATCTATGCCCATCTCCTCCTCAGCTCCAGCAATCTATACCCATCTCCTTCTCAGCTCCAGCAATCTATGCCCATCTCCTTCTCAGCTCCAGCAATCTATGCCCATCTCCTTCTCAACTCCAACAATCTTTGCCCATCCCCTTCTCAGCTCCAACAATCCATGCCCATCTCATCCTCAGCTCCAGCAATCTATGCCCATCTCCTTCTCAGCTCCAGCAATCTTTGCCCATCCCCTTCTCAGCTCTAACAATCTATGCCCATCTCCTTCTCAGCTCCAGCAATCACCTCCTAATCACCTCCGTCAATCTATGCCCTACCCTTTCTCAGCTCCAGCAATCTATGTTCGTCCTTTTTTCAGCTTCATCAATCTATGCCCATCCTCTTTTGAGCTCAGCAATCTATGCCCATCCTCATTTCAGCTTCATCAATCTATGCCCATCCTGTGTTCAGCTTCATCAATCAATGCCCATCCCCTTCTCAGCTCCAGCTGATGATCATCCCTGTTTATCTCTGTAATGAGAATCCTTAAGGGATCCTATGACATTCGAAGGTTTCGTGTACAAAGGCGAATGTTAAACTACACGTAACACTTTTCCATCGTCTACATCGCGTTCACGACTCTCGTAATTGTACCTTCCTATCGATTCCTACGAAGGTGAAAAAACACCAACACGCCCTTGCTATGTCAGTTTGTACAGTCTGACGATACCATCTACTCGTATTGCCTCTGGAGAGCTAATTCGTGTATTGAATTTGACTCCATTTATTGTTACTACGCTGAATACAGCATATGTGGTCGACACAATGTATACACATATTATATGTCACTTAATTTGATCAATATATATACATTTCAACCATATGCATTCTGTTCCAATACAGTATACAGTGCCTACAAAGCAATGGTGTGCACTGTTTGCGCCGAGCAGCAATTGCCCATCAGGAGTTGACATTCAATTTCGCAACATTTCAATAGACACTTTAAAACAATGCCTTAACAAATGGGGCAATATGAAGATAGGTTGGGTTGGGGAAGGGGGTTGGGGATGTGCGGCTTTTGACCCTCAGTCGACTAGCGTCACCGTCGTGCACGTTTGTCAGCACCTGGACCTTATCTCAAAGTGTACCGAGGGGAAACAAATGAGGGATCATATGCATTTAAGCAAACATTCTTTTTTTTGTATTCAGGTCATACATAAAGGTATATTCGCTTGCAGTATACATACTTTTAAGTGGAGGTGTAGAAATGTTTGTGATATATATGTGATATGCCAAAAACAGTTCCTCTGTAAACGCTCCGGTCCATGCAGTGAAACGACATTAGTATTTCACGTTTCTGTAAAATAGTGTTTTGTTTCTGTTTGGTTTGTCGTCAGCTTGAATGCCCGGGTTCGATTCCCCAAACGGTACAATGTATGAAGCCGGGTTCTGGTGTCCCCCTCCGTAATATTGCTGGAATACTGCTAAAAGTAATAAACTCATGCACAAACATACAGTTTGGCGTGTTGTTTGCTCCTGGGGGAATGGGGTTAGGAGTAACTGTCAGTAGTCTACTTTTCTGAAGTTCTTCAAAGGCATTTACAAGTCACTCAAACACGAATGCATGACATACATCTTTAAAACATGTCATATACTCGTTATTCTGTGATGCCTCCTCTAAATGGTATACACTAATATAGAAGATGCATATTGACATCCAAGGTGTGTCACCTTGATTAGCAGCATCGTCGGTTGAGTCGGTTTGTGGACTTGCGGCATTAAGTCCAGCAAGCACCAGCCACTCTATATACATCAATACACTCCAATCAGGTGTTAAATGGCTTTACCCAGTACTGGCTGATCATAATTCCCTTAAGATATATATTACCCCTTTAATTTTCACAGGTTTCTTCACAAGCTTTGTATAACACAACCTGTGAAGAAACCAGGAACCTGAAGTGTGTGCATGGTTGATCCTAATTCCCTGAATAGAGATGTTGCCCGGTATCTAAGTCAAGTGTTTCGTATATATACACGTACAATGCCATACAGGAGTATGTGTATCATGTTTACAGCAAGGTTTTGGTGAAGCTGATTTTAATGTTGATAGATATAGGTGATCACGCCGTTACCTATAAACATTTGAGGAGACTTTGTTCCTACGTTGAAAACTGATAGGTATTTCGCTGTATTTGTGTCTAGATGGTGCTTGTGTCACACCAGTCAAAATCACACGATTGTCACTGTCTGACTGGCGAGTCACCTGACCTTGTGACGTCACATTCTAGGAACACTGATAAGGTGCAGCTTGTGGGATACAGACATGACGTCACAGTTCAGTAAATGGTCAGTTCCCACTACAACTTGTTCCATCCTGCTGTGGAAACATTATGTAACTGGTGAAGTCTGAATCGATGATTACGTAACAATGTCCATGGCATGAAAGCAGTGTACCTCATTACCTTCTATGTCGCCCAAGGTATGGGCCTGTCCCCCTATTTAGTGTTGTCTAACTGCGCAGTGGGGCTATCCGCGACAGAAGAGTTCGAATCCACGATTTCTACATTCTCAAAGGCTGTACTCTTGAAGGAATAGTGCGTGTTCTACTTAATACAACCAGAGGGACTATATATAGTTGTAGATTATCCCTGGTACAACCAGAGAGACTATATATAGTTGTAGATTATCCCTGATACAACCAGAGAGACTATATATAGTTGTAGATTATCCCTGATACAACCAGAGAGACTATACATAGTTGTAGATTATCCCTGATCCAACCAGAGAGACTATATATAGTTGTAGATTATCCCTGATACAACCAGAGAGACTATATATAGTTGTAGATTATCCCTGATACAACCAGAGAGACTATATATATATAGTTGTAGATTATCCGTGATACAACCAGAGGGACTATATATAGTTGTAGATTATCCCTGATACAACCAGAGAGACTATATATATATAGTTGTAGATTATCCGTGATACAACCAGAGAGACTATATATATATATATAGTTGTAGATTATCCGTGATACAACCAGAGAGACTATATATAGTTGTAGATTATCCCTGATACAACCAGAGAGACTATATATATATAGTTGTAGATTATCCGTGATACAACCAGAGAGACTATATATATATAGTTGTAGATTATCCCTGATACAACCAGAGAGACTATATATATATAGTTGTAGATTATCCCTGATGCAACCAGAGAGACTATATATATATATAGTTGTAGATTATCCCTGATACAACCAGAGAGACTATATATAGTTGTAGATTATCCCTGATACAACCAGAGAGACTATATATAGTTGTAGATTATCCCTGATACAACCAGAGAGACTATATATAGTTGTAGATTATCCCTGATACAACCAGAGAGACTATATATAGTTGTAGATTATCCCTGATACAACCAGACAGACTATATATAGTTGTAGATTATCCCTGATACAGACAAACAAAGATGTCCGACAAGCGTTTGGCACATATGCGCCATTCACATATGAGAGGTGGAATTTCCAACCCCATAACGACAACAAGAACCATGTGCGTACAAGTGTAGTCTACTGCGCGTAGTTTGTGTTTTGTGGTCAACAGATGCTATATTCCAGTACCACTTGATCGATATTACACTATAATTAAAATGTGCAAATTAAAATGCTGCACTTTGCAAGGATGTCGTACTGACACCGTGATTACTTTCTTTGGATTGTCAAGAGTTGCCTCCCCTCGCATGTAGGTTGCGCTGAATTCAGCAATCAAACGCGGCTGGTTCGAATGAAAACCGAAAACGGTGGTTTGACGCTCTAGAGTGTTATTACTGTTTATTCTTCATGCATGAAAAATGTGTCATAGCACTCTTTTAACGTTGAACTGCTACACCTGAATGATCTTAGTATTCGGCACAGCCTTGGTGCAAGGTTACGACAGTGTAACCAGGACACATCGAGCGACAGAAGGAATTTGATGCAAAATAGATAAACTTATATTACTATCAGATATATATCCTCCTGTGGGGGTACACAAGCAAAGTTATGCTTACCGGCTCTTTAAACGTAGCATTAATGTTATTTTGAATTATGGCTAAAGTTTCCTACAATGGCCAACGTCTGAAGGGATGGTGTAAACCCAACTAGAACCCATGCAGGTCCCAAAAGTACCTTCAGTTGCTTTTGATCTGTTTTTATGTTGTATATATAATTTGAAGTTGCATGCTAGATTTAAATGTCTTCCTGTGATATACTAGTTGTTTTAGTGTCCTTTGGTGACATGTTTTACTGCCCTTCGGTGACATTTAGTTATAAAATAAAATTATAAGCATCAAGTGTTTTAGTTATGATAAGGTTGAAATTTTGCCGAAATGACTTTAAATTTCACTCACTCGCTCACTCACTATTAGATGTACTTTATTTCAAAATATAGTTAAAATGGCATTAAATTTAACGGAATTACTTCAATGTACGAGTACTGCACACATGTGCCATTAGCAAGTGTGAATGAAAAATGCAAGTGTTTGGTCATTAGGTTTGTTGGAGTTACCTCCCTTCCATTACGAGTTGCGTGCCCACTCATGCACGTGACTTCCTTTATAACGGGGATACTCTACCTCTATACTCTACCTCCCTGTTTATAATAACTCGTTTTATTTATTGGATATTTGGCATCGATTTTAATATATTTCTTGCCAATAGACATAAAGCCATAATTCTGCATGACCAACAAAGGAATGTAGTGGCAAACTGTTATATACACTCAGGTGTCAAAGTATGTCAACTATTTACCACACGCCATAGCTCACTGTTGTTTGTTGGAAACCTCTCTGTAACATCACAATCACATTAACTATACACTGCACACGTAAGTGTGCCAACTAATTCAGCAGAAAGCGTGTATATATCGTGTCAAATGTGGCAGGGGAAATCATAAAAGTCTGTTTTGACAGATATATTTTAGGATATATTCATTCGCCTTTGAAATTTCAAGTATGTTCAAGTATGTTCATGAAAACTTGTGATGACGTTGAACTACATATATTCATTTACATGTGCATATGTCTCTCTTCATAGATCTGATTTAATGCACACACGACGACCTCCTCTTATTACAGTATATGTTACATGTATAAGGACACAGCCTTGAAAATACACCCGTTATATACCGCCTCAAACGCAGCTTCGGTGGATTTTACAGTCGTTGCTGTGAATGTCCACTGGCTTGTGGACTTTGTTTACTCAAGCGGTTTGAGACGACCCCTGGCTGTGTTGACAAGAGAAGCTTGTCTATGACTAAGCGACCTTGCGGTCAAGAGACGGGCTATTGCAACACAGCGTTCCTCCCTTGTATCAGTCACTTTTTACTATCTACCGTTGGTAAATATACATACTGATGTAGGTGAGGACCCCTCATATGATTTAGTGGTGGGGAACAACGATGACGGATAGCTCAGTAGCGACACCGGCAAGCGAACAGCCGTCTGTAAACGAACAGTCACCTGTAAACGAACGGCCATCGGCGAGTGTAAGTATAAAGTACATAGGTCCTATTTAACATCGTCACGGGTCATAATGGACCGACGTTCCTAACATTTCCTGTATGTCCAGGAGTGTGAGTTGTTGCACATTAAACACCTTCAACAAGAAGTCTCTGTACATTCATATATCGTTACAAATTTACACCATGCGACCATGTCCGTTCACTATGGGTAGATCAGGATAGGGGGACCAAGTTGTAACTAAACCGGGTTCCAGTGTCCGGAAACACTTTCCTTATGTGATCACAGGAAGTAGTTTTTGTAGTGTGTGATGAATTGTGGAATTATTTCTGTGTATGCATGAAGGAGTGGTAGATTGTTTTTGTGACCAAATTTGCCAGAGTCTAGGTCCCCTTTAATTTAAGATATTCACACGTACGGTATATTCAAAGGTGTGATCCTTTAGGTCAACAGGTACAGGCATTTGTGGACCCCCATCACGAAGAGACTAACATATAGCTTCCAACTGTTCATAGCCCCATAGAAACAATCGTCGGGTGATGAAAGGCGGACGTTTACTTCGTCGGTTGTACACCATGACTTGCCGTTTTGACGCTGCTTGCTAAGCATTTTAAGTACATCAAACTTGTAGATACACAACTGTTCACAATTTCTGTTCGCATTTTTATGTCTAGAGTATCGTTTGCTTGAATCGAATCGACGTTGATGCATCATGACGTTTCGATCGTGTGCATCATACTCATGTGATCTGGTTGCTGTAAAGTTAACCTTGACAGGGCCTCTCTGGCTTTGCAATCTGTTGACTTCCTTCTATTTCTTATCTTAATCACTGTGATAAACAAGGACGACTATCGCCGTGTTTCTTATGAACATGAAATATAGTTAAAAGTCATGGAGAGCACAGTCTTAGATCGATATTACTTAAATGTTTGTAGTATATTTCTGTTCGTATAACTTGAAGGTCTCCAACTTCTATTATTATTTCATAGGGGAAAAGCATTATTCTTACACGATGAGAGTTTGAGAAAAAATACCGTAGATAACGCCGCTGTGAATCTGATGTTAAACTCACTCATATTGATCGATCGTTTTCTCCAGTAGTTGTAGTCTTCAGTCATTAAATCTTGTGTTGGAATATTTTGCAATATACCGAGGGAGCAGGCAGACACGTGGTTTACAGGGTTTTAACCAGTGAGTCCAATCACATTACTGCTTGGTTACAAAGAGATGGCGTTGTATACCATATCTATGCAAACTGTATGCCATTTGTATGCCTCTTGAAGTAGAATATTTGTATGAATCTGCCTAACAATATTTAGAACATGAAATGTAGTACGATTTCCACATGACATGGATTCCCTTCCTAGGTTAATGTATTTATCGATTTGGAGGGGCAAGTTGTTGCAAGTTTTGTCATCCGAAGAATACTCAAAATATAAAACACAACTGCAAGTCCTTTGCTCCGTTGCGATATCTTTGTGGACACAGTGAAAAACGACAAATGCTCACAATAATTATATGATACTACTGCTGCAATATTTCAGTTCGTACCTGCCGCCAAAAATTCGTTTTCGAGATGGAAAATACCGATATGTTCGTGTGAATGTGAAACTCCCCATGTACGCGTGAATATCCGGGTTTGACATGATCTTCTGTAAAACGATTGCAAGAGGCGATTAAGGTGATCTGAGCTGATATCTATCAATGAATTGTCCGGTCCCAACTCGATTGTTTTAAAGCTACAATCCTGCCTATTGCGGCACTCAACAACATGCCTTCGGTTGTACAGTGTAGATATCAGATTTACTTTCAATCAAAATGCTTTTTTGCGCAGAGATAATGTTTATGAGAATGTGGAAAGGTGTGTTTCAGTTACAACTCAACATTCACTGCAGATGCATTTGCATTATGCGAGCGGTACCATGCCTCTCTGTCACGTCGCGGGGACCATGTGCGGAGTTAATAGTTATCGCCCCTGGTGCAGATTTAAACAAACAAGCGTGACAATGGGATTACATTTCCATATAGGCACCATATCAAATTTCACAATGGATACGATGTCTACCGTTCGCTTCTAGTCTTTCTGTTTGTGTTCAGGGAGGCACGACTGCACGGCAGATATAGTGCAAAGTATATTAAGCACTGATCCATTTCATTCTTCTTTGTGGTTTGTAAGAGATCATTCCATGCCAACAAGCCTCACTACAGCTGACTTTATGCACAGGAAACATTCCCCACGTGCTTTTTTTCACCCGACGTTGAAAGAGGCACAGGTGTGTTTAGGTTCACGGTATCGACAACATGCAGTTGCATTATCCCATGCAGTCAAGGTGCTAACGTTCTGCCGACGAAGAGAGAGAGGTCTGGAGGTGGGGGTGGGGGTGGGGGTGGGGGTCTGAAGCACTGATATTGACACATTAAAATCGAAAATAGTCATTTTGGGAAGATTTTATACATCAGCTGACCATTTAAAACTCTCTTCACTCAAACTATTCCCAAAAGTAAGTACACTGCACCTGACGTAACGCACATTTGTTACACCTGTGCACCCTTCCTTGTCAGCCATGTTGTTTCAAGGCTTGTAGTCAGTGCTGGTTGTCTCGACTGTTTTGCAGTGTTTCTCATCTACTGTCTCCAGTTCAGTGTCGAGTTATGACGTGTGTGGTGTAAAATGATAATCGCAACCAGTCTTGTAATATCTGGTGTTTCCAAACCCTTGGTCTAAACGCAGCATAGATCACAACTGAAGGAGATTTCAATAACCGCTCATTTTCAGCATTTGTAGTCTGTTTCCATCAAAGAGACACTATGGGAGTACCGACCTCTGTATTATGATATATTCTTACTCCTTCGTAAAACTACAAGTGTGATAACAACAAAGGGAGACACTAAACAACGGAAACCAGTATCTAGTTGTGGCACAGTATAAATAGAAGCACACTGGAGAAAAAAACAAATAGTAGTGTTTGAGCCTCTGTCATTGACATGCAGTAGGATCTTGGTGGTCTTGCCACTTGGAAAACAGACATCTATGTGGGCTTTGTTCTTCATGGGGCGGTCATCTGATGGGTGAAAGCCTTGGAGGAAATGGTGATGCTGATGTACTACGGTGTAGACTTGGGTCTTGTCTCGGAGTTCTGGAGATCTTGTTGATGGCCAGACTGTATGGGCAGGGTCACCATCTAGGGGAGTGATGTGTATGTAGCACACCAGATTAAATTCAAAGGTACTTGATTCAGTACTTCTGTACTCATGTACGGAAAGCCGAAAGGTCTGAGGTGCTGTATCTTTAGAGCTGCTGGAATTGAAATGGTTTGCTTTGAAATCGGTTTGAAGACAATCTACGTCTCATCCCGTTAGGATTCATTGAAGTTGAAAAAATCGGAGAATTTCACGACATTAGTAGCCAACTTATGGATAACACCTTCTCTATTTTAATATCATGGCAGCGTTTCCGTGTAGCTTCTCAGCCTTTGTCAAGCAAATATTTCATAAAATCGATAAATACTTTTACTGAACAATTATGCAAACGTGCGCTCATCTACTATTATCCAGTGTATACATTATTCGCCATACTATGGTACGAAGGATGGACTAGATAATCTGGTGTAGTTTCAACACAACTTCAGTTAGATGCCATGCAAAGTACACAAAGTGGACAAATCATATGTATAATATCTTGCATTTCAGTCATTTTGCCGTCTGTCGGGAAGTTTGTATCGGTACACTGTGCCCCACTGGAATCAGCCCCCACACACCAGTAAAGGACGTCAGTAGTAACCGGGTAGATTGTGAAATTAGGTCCTATTATTGGATTCCTATAGAAATGTAAATCGTGCGATCGACCACCACAAGTGTACGATTAATGCCATGCTTCTAAAAAGTTACATATCTGGCGTAAATAGAAAGAAATGAATGTGCTTCATGCCTCACTGCAGTGTGGAATATTACATAGCCAAAGAGGAAATTCCCATCCCGATTTCGAAACCTTGGCAAGATGCCAGCGCTCAGATCATTCGCTGTCGCAATTCGAAAGATGCTTCCCCACACACACATGTCGACACGAGGCGTCACTGATACCAGTATTTCAATGGTATCGAAACTACACGACTTAAGTAACAATCGATATGGCTGAACAATACCTCCTGTTTAGCTTCATTCACACACACAACAAATGCTCAGTTCATCAGACCTGTTCTTCTTCAGCAGCCCCGATAGTGGGAACCCTCACCAACACTCCACAGCGGTGTCGTCTGCATACGAACGTGGATATTGCCGTTACTGTCGCCAAGCTGATAGGGTGATTGTGTAGGCGACTGTACATGCAATACAGGCTGGATATTTTATTTGTTTATCATCACTCCTAGAGAACATGTTGGTTATATTTAAATGTAGTGTCCTTGGAAGGTATAGTTATCATAACTGCCCCTGCACATCCGTGAGTGATTATAGTTTTACGTCGCCTTTAGCAATATTCCAGCAATATCACGGCCGGTGACACCATGAATGGCTTTAGACATTACCTATGTTGAAAATCGAACTGGGGTCTTTGGCGTGACGAGCCAACGGTTCAACTACTCCCCACCCGTACCTGGACGTATGAATAAAGGAAATAAAAGGAAACGTGCATGTTGATTCTAAAAAAAGTCTCTCATCGCCTGTGGTTTGTAACAAAAATTCAGTAGGGAACGAGCCACAACAGTTCACGTGTGATTATAGTTCAGGAATGTTCATCAGGACCTTCAGTATGAACTCGACTTGGCATTGCAATGTGGTGAAGCGATAAGCTTCATTGTTCTTGACGGTCGAACAACAGCCTTAAATCATGTCAGAGAACGGGTACAGATTTAGTTTATGAGAAAGGCGGGGTGGTGATGGTGGGTGGGTTAGGGTTTGTGAGGGTTCGTTCACTATTGAGAAACGGTCGGTGCACACTTCAATTTCAACCTACATTTACGATTTAACACAATTTCAGGACAGGTGGTGGGGGTGAGGTAGGTGTGTGTGTGTGTGTGTGTGCGTGCGTGCGTGCGTGCGTGTGTGCGTGCGTGCGTGCGTGCGTGCGCGCGTGCGCGCGAGCATCCTGCTCCCCATGGCCCATACCCCCTCTGGATCCGCCTATGATGTCTTCATTTATCATATTGACTTGCGTGATCTCATGTATTTTTTCAGGTTCAGTCTGTGTAATCTATTCTCGCTTCACCTTTCAGTATCAATTAATATATCGTAAAGCTTGCGCAATGAATACCATGTAGTGCGCGTTATCATAGAGAGAAAACGTTCCCACACGGCCCATACACAACCGAGAAGGTAAAATCTGGCTTGCCATCATTCTTGACCTAATATATACATGTTTTCTGAGTTGGGTTTTAAAGAGCATCGTCACTGTCATGTGGATTGTGGGGCCCTCTTTGGGTTTGTGAAATATTTACACATTTTTATCGGGTAAACAAATCCATGTATTGACACCGTTATGATGAAGCATGGCGAAACATGTTATGCAACCCCACCTTTCAAAAGACAAGTAATTGTTTCGTCTCAATCCTCCAGTGTTTACAGCAGCTATTTTAAACCATGGCATGCAAATGAGTCAGGTCGTGACGTTAGTAAGGTCATTGGGCAAGTACATCCGGGTACATTTCCCGGACTTGCGCATTTGATCATCAACATTCAGCACAGATCTAGTATACAAGTTAACCTACAAATAGTATAGCAAACAGTTTATGGCGAGTATAACCGAAGTGTTTGGATTGCCAGAGATTCCAGTAAGTATCGGACGATTTGATCGGTAAACCTCGGACGCTTTGTTTGAATCGTAGCTAATTAGGCCGATTTGTTTTTCAGAATGAACCCCCAGGAACCACCCGACTGCTTCGGATTAAAGTGGCGGAAGGTGTTAACCTAGCGAAGAAGGATATCTTTGGGGCAAGGTAAGACTTGACATTTCAAGCGGAAGGGGTTGAGGGACACGGCGTTCGTCAGACGCCCCCCACGCGTGTAGCTCTCAGATGCGACAAGACAGCAGTGCAGGTAACCCAGATTCACGTGACATGTTCTTCATGTTTACTATTTGATATTATGCTTGTGTGGGAGACAATTCGACAGACAGGTCAAGGGAGATCTGCAGTACCAAATACCTTTCAGTCAACACGAATGACATGTGTCATGCTGTGCCGGGACAAGATAACATTGAAGACATGTCCTTAGCATCCTGTCCAAAATGGTATTATTTACCACCATTTTCTCACTAAACTCTCAGCACATGCTCAATCTGCCTTTTAGCTGAAGACAGGGTGGAAAACTGGGAGATTGAGAGAGAGAAAGAGATTGTCCTGGGACATGTAATTGAAATGCCATTATTTCTAAGTGCATGTACAAAAGTCGTTATGCATTTCACTATTGAGGTCCATGAACTGCTGTTCTTCAGCTTCCCTGTCACGTGTACATGGTGAAACGAGCATGCCGTGATATAACTGAAAAACTGACTGTTCACAGCATCAAATAAAAGACCCACATAACCTCATATGAACCAAAAAGTATTACATAAGTGAGTTGTAGGCCTATAACAATTGTTTCAATCATCAGGTAAGTGTCAAATTGAGTAACCATGAAAATTTGATACCTGGTAGAGACTTCCAAAAGTTTTTTTCAGAAAATACAGAAGTT
Organism: Haliotis asinina; assembly: GCF_037392515.1. Classification (NCBI taxonomy): domain Eukaryota; kingdom Metazoa; phylum Mollusca; class Gastropoda; order Lepetellida; family Haliotidae; genus Haliotis; species Haliotis asinina. Next base: position 5,818,429 of record NC_090282.1, read on the forward strand.
GTTACATCCGTCTACATTATTAACAATGAAACCATAAAATGACATTTACTACTAGATTCATGTCATTCTCATTAGAGACAGTGTAATTACAATTTAGCAACATTTAAATATCTTCCTAAAGTTGAATTCTATATTGTGAAAGTTACAACAGGACACGAATCAATACCAGGTCTCCTGCATCGAACTCTCTCCTTTAACCCCAACACTGCACTGTTGCTGCTTGTCTCTAACATAATGCCCTATTGGCTGAAGTTTAAAAGGCTCTGGATGTGAAAAGAAAAGATGTGAAACAAAACTAGGATGGTTTGGGTCCTCCTTTTAGATAAACATTTCATGTCTTAAAAGCAGTAACACCAATAAACACATGCATGCTGTAAAATCTATGAGGGTGATTTCCTAATTCATAGCTTCCATATAAGGCAATGTAGAAACATGTGCATGTTCATATGTCATGCTTTATTCTACACAAGGACACACCAGAGATGACAATTCAGTGTATCCCATGCTGTGATCTATGGCACTGTCAGTCCATTACCATGATGAGTGTATTATATGAACCAGTCTATATTCAGGAGTTGTGAGGAGGGTGATATAAATATTGAACAGTGGCTGTTGTGTCCTACATATTTAACAGTTCAGTGTAATCTGTTTCATTTTCTCATCACATCAGGCCATGATACATATCAGACTTTGTAGACCTGCTTGCCTCATGCAGTGATGGATGTTAGTTTTTGTTTGTTTATTCCAAGCAAACATTGAACATGTTGAGTGTGGCTTATTTATTCAGATAGGATGAGCATGTTTTATACGGTCATACACCTTACCAAATGGACTGTTCTATTAGTACCAATGGGAGCGATTCGGTGGCCGAGTGGTTAAAGCATCAGGGTTCGATTCGCCAAGTGGGCAGACCGAGTGAAATCCATTTCTGGTGTTCCTTGCAGTGATATTGCTGGAACATTGCTAAAAGTGCTATACTCACTCAGTATAAGTACAAATGTTATGGCTTGACATTACTCTAGACAGACCATTAACTGCTTAAAATTGATATTTTGTAGCACAGATTTATCTGGTGTTCAAGTGTGAACATCCTTGATATCTCCATGTTATATACCATCCAGTAAATCTCCGCTGTACCTTTGATACATGGCTCTGTCAGATAATTTTGGTATCAAATGTAGCGTGAAAACTCACACTAGAAATTACATGTTAAAGTAATATTTAGTGTTGATATTGTAGGGTTATTCTGAAAAGGCTTTGATCTGTATCCTTTAACCATGTATTTTTGTGTATATAATGATACTTAGAATTAAACAGTTTGAAGGGATATCACCTTGTGCAGGGAGTACAAGATCTCACATACTTTGCAACTAGCAATATCGGCGAGGATCACAGTTTTGTGTGACAGTGAAACTTTTGCCTTGTGTTCAAAATATCTGTACAAAAATCTGTTATGTATATAAGTTTCCATTGTATCCAAATACCTCATTTTCATACTGTAAATATTCTGCAAATATAGTTTATATGAGTCTCACCTTGATTGCCCAGTCATGCAGCTGATGCAGAGCAGTCTTCCCTATTGGAGAGCTGGGAATGCATGAGCAAGATTATCTAAAATTTTCCAATGTGATTCGGTATAGCAGTTCATTTTACATATATATATTTCAGTTAAATCATCACTGTGCTTCCTTAAAGACATATCTAATTGTATCACTATTGAAATGACGAGCAAAGTACTAAAAATTGTAAACAATAATGAAATCACATTTGACTTCATGTGAGGTGCCCTCCATCAATTGCCCATGTGACCTAACATGAGATATATCACCGGTGAATTGTAAATCAGTTCCATTTGTCATAGTAAGTGTTGTAACAGGTGTGTATCAATGATTGTTGAACACATTGGAAATAAACAATTTTCTTCAATTACAGTGGTTATTTACCTAGCTCGTATTGAAATGACTTAATCTGAATCAAAGGTGGATTCAAAGTATTCTTGTTAGCCATAGCACCCATAAACTGCTAAAAGCAAACATCTTGGTGAGTGCCCACATTTCTCAGGATGCATTTCAAGGAGCTCCTTCACAGAATTGATTCGTATAAATGTGAGTGAGAGTGTTCACTGAGAATTGTGTTATTATTGGAGGTGCTTACTGTGAATTCAAAGGCTGTTATTATTTTACACATGGACAGGTAATGAATTGTTGCACAGTTCAAATGGTTTCACATCATACGTTTCAACATTGTAATTCATTAGCAATCATTTTATGACCTTTCTGGTAACAGTGTAACTGGTGTTCTATCAGATAGGGTGTTTTACCTCCTTTGATGTTGCTCATTGTGTTTCTGTGTGTTTCACTGCGTACATTTTGTAGGTGGTACTACTATTAGTACTAATCTCAATGATCTTAGTTTAACATGGTCAGTGACAGTGACAGAAGTTTTGTGATTGCCTAACTGTACCCTTGGTGTAAGTGAGTGTACACGTGGGATTGAGAAAGGCATGGTTTCTATGAATGCTTACTTTGGAATGTTCCATGCATTAAGTTTAGTCAACTCACATTGTCTCGATTTCATGTTTTGAATATGTATCATTCAGAGGGTGACTCCAGTGTCCATGTCTATCTTGTAAAGCATGGACTGCTAACAGACTATCATAGTGAACATGGTTTAGAGTACAAAAGCATTCCTACCAACACTGAACATGTGCAAAACCAGTTAAATTCAATGAATGAGTGAGTTTAATTTTATGCTGCAATATTCCAGACGGAGGAGACAACAGAAAATGACTTCATACATTGTGCCCTTGTGGGGAGTCAAGCTTGGGTTTTTGATGTGATGAGCAAACGCTTTACCCACTAGGTTACCTCATTGCCGTGTTGAGTTGAAGATGATGCAGTGGTTTGGGCTGAAGTCTCCCTGTGAACCAGGCCTTTTTGTCATTGTCCATCAGTTAAAGGCCACATGCAACCAAAAAATCAAACATAATTAAAACACAGTTATCACTTATTCATGATATATAAAATGCATTGCTGATTAAGAAAAAACACATAAACAAAATTATAAGCGTGTAATCAGTAATCAAAAGTGCAATATTTTGTATTTTGTACTTGGTTTTACTTCCCTCCCTTGAAACAAAGCAGCCATGATCCCGAACTCAGTCAGAGCCGGTGGCTGTGCACTCAAGTGCAGCGAACCTTTTTCATTGGCCACTGGTTCATTTGCCAATACCTTTAGCTGGCTCTTTGTTTATGGCTTATGAGCCCGATAAGCGTTAATTGCATGTGGTCAGTGATTGAAGTTGTGCATTGCATATTGCCACTAGCAGGCAGGCAGTGTCAATAAACCAGACATTGAGTTTTCTTTGTGACTGCATCTGCTTATCACAATCAACATGTTTTTTGTTTGTTTGGTTTTTTAGTTGTTTTTTTTTGCAACAAGTAGATCATTTACTTGTTTTGTACACAACCAAGATTTGACTACTGCTCATGACCTCATATTAAGGGGCAAGCATACTGTTTCATGCTCCACGAATCTACTCACTGCGCATACGTTATGAGCACAGTGCAGCATGGCTGTTGAAACCACTTTTTCCCCCAGCACTGGGGGAAATTTAGTGATTCGTTTGAACTCTGATTTCATGGGCTTTTTTTTCATCGCAGTTTTTTTTCTTCCACTTTATAGGGGTTGAATTGACATTTTTGAGGATTTGTTTTGGTAAGTGCATACTGAAAGGTATCAGAATCTGCAAAGTTGTGTTTTGCGTTGCATGTGACCTTTAAGAAATATGCCCGTGAACTGTATCGGAAATCCTGAACAGCATTCATAGACCTGTGATGAAAACAACATTGTGTTGTCCCACAATTGTCTAATCAGCAACTGTCAGTCTGTCCTGTCTCCACTAACACTCGGCAGATCCTTCAAGTGTTGGAGTAAGTTTTGTCTGTGTGGGAACAGCAGTATTTTAACCCAACATCTGTATTAATGTCTTGGGAATTGGTTGAAATCTTATAATTGATGATTGGTTCATTACAAATGAGTAATCATCGAATGAAATTAGTTAGCATCGTTTTCCAAATTTTCATATTCAGGATGTTGTTACAGATGTGTATAACATGGGCTGCATAAATTGCTTTTACATCCAATGTAAGTGGTGCAACTTGCTACTTTACCTAGTAAGTAATGACTGATATATCATGAACTTAAACTTCCTGAAGTCTTCAAGAAATATTCACTCATGACCTTTAAGTAAGTGAGGCAAGTTTTCTATGAATTATACATGTTTTGTGGCTCTGACAACTTCGAAGATATGTTCCAGACTCGATTGTGTTCAATTATGAGAAAATGTTGTTGATTGTTTGGTTGTTTGGCCATTGCAACCAGTCTTTGATTATTTAAATTAATCAGAACACTTATTTGTTCATCTTCATTCAACAATGTTCAATATCGGGACTAACCATATGATTCCTGTGTTGACTCGGACCTTTAACAAATCTGACATCAACACATCCACAGTTACCGATATGTTAACATTCACACAAAGTTGGGGCAGTGGAGGAGTTTTGTGGTGAAAGTGTTCACTCCTCACACCGAAGACCTTGGTTCAATTCCCCACATGTGTGAAGTCCATTTCTTTTGTCCCCAGCCATGATGTTGTTGGAATATTACTGAAAGTGGTGTACTAAACTAAACTCGCTCTCATTCACAGAAAGCTGACTGTGTCTCTTTGACAACATCTAAGCCAAAATGCTTTCTAACACCATGACATTCATCAGTCAAGCCTCATTAACAAGCACCTCATACGATTGGTTCATAACTGATACACACTTGTTACTTCTATTTTCTGACACAGCAATAATCTCTTATAGCATGATGACTAGTTTTCATAATTTGTTTTGTTGGAAGGTCAAACGCTGTAGATGTCGCATTTTTTCTTTCCCAGAACCCAAAGATGACTGTATTTTTAGCATAGTGAACTTTTTCAGACATCCGTCCCTATCTCTATTTGCAGTATGGTTTCTTTCCAAGAAATAAGAGATACTCAAATAGCGTCAAACTGCTTAATAACTCCAACAGAAGATTTAATTAGAATTGTATAATGTACATATATATGTGTATGACAATACCCGTCTGTCTTCATTAAAGGAGGTTGGATACAAAATATCAAAATGTCAAGAAATTGCTAAATTTGTATCATTTTGTGGACAAATGTGTCCCAAATCTAATGATTTGATAAAAATAGCAACTATTTTCAGATGATGATTTCAGATGATAATGTCAAAATTAAATCATGTGTTTGTTTGTAAACATATTGAGACACCTTGTGTGCAGATACACCAAACAGGATTACTTGAAAAACAAGGGTACATCGTATGCACATACAGAATGAAGAATATTTACACATTGTACACTGTGCTACCATGAGTTAGATATTGATGGGTATCTGGATATTGTTTCAGTGGCTAATTGAATATCTTTACTTTTGTGCCATTTTCTAAAGTTTCATCCGTTGAAGTAATATTACCAATTTCTGTGCTTCTTTCACCTCTGTGTCCCATGTGTCTGTGGCTGGAATAGCTAGTTTGTGTATGCTGGCACATTGATAAGTCTTTGATAAAGATGTTCGTTGTTAAGCAGTGTGCACTGACATACAGCTTTCCTCACTACACCCTCCATGTTCCAGCATAATTTCCCTGATAAACATGATGATAAAAACAAAGCATTCTTAGAATAGTCAGCCAGTCAATGCAACATATTCAGGCAGTAGAACAAGCTGGATCTGCTATCAGACAGCCACTTGATCATGATGCAGATGTTATGGGAAGCAGCATAGACTGACATGGGAATGAGAAGTAAAGAAGGGGGCCAGGATAGCAAGTACAACATACATTTGGAGAATCTGAAGAAACAGTGCTGTCTCTGAACATACCTTCAGTAACAAACAAATGAAATTTAATGATGATAGTGTTTTTGTTAATTTTGCAGCTGAAAAGTTAGTATAATTCTCGGAGGTTGGCATGACGGGAATGTTATTCCCTCTCTCTGTCCTTGCATCTGGAGTCCTCCATGTTTTATAAGTATAACATCATGTACCAAGCATTATCCATTCCAAGTGGGACTAAATGTCAGTGTACATGCTGCCAGTGCTGAATGAGCATTTCCCCGCTTGTTTATTCATTCTGATTGGCCAGTTCCTGGCAATTGTTGCATTGTTATTGCTAGTTTTGTGAAACAATCCAAAATGTGACATCACACTCATAAGAACTCAGGGCTGTAGATAATAGGTGGCATTATTGATTGCTGAAGGAGATACAGACAGTTGTATGCAGAGACAGAGCTCAAGAAAACAAATGCATATTTGCATGGATGTAAATTAGATTTAAGTATAAGCAGCTTTATGAAACAAAATCTCATGTCATTGCTATAGAAGCACCTAACATAACATACTGCAGCCAAAGGAACAAACAGGTTCCCCAAACCAATCATAAAATGAAAAAAAATATTAGTTAGGTCAGTATCATGAATATGTGGATAAATATGGCTCAGTAGCCTATATGTATATGGGGAGCATTATAAATATGGCTCAGTAGCCTATATGTATATGGGGAGCATTATAAATATGGCTCAGTAGCCTATATGTATATGGGGAGCATTATAAATATGGCTCAGTAGCCTATATGTTTATGGGGAGCATTATAAATATGGATCAGTAGCCTATATGTATATGGGGAGCATTATAAATATGGATCAGTAGCCTATATGTATATGGGGAGCATTATAAATATGGATCAGTTAGCAATCTCTGCATTTTCTGGTCAAAAACACTATGGGTAAAAATAAAAGAACAGAATTTTGTGTCCCTTGTGAAATACGGTTGAATGTTAAAGCCAGGCCTGTGTACTGACAGGATTAATTTGCTTTTAGCGGATATCTATGATTCCTTTTTGCTTGTTGGTTATTCTCTAATTTGTGTTGGTTACTTTCTGCTGAACATGTATGTTGGCTGTATCAGTGTTTAATCTAGATGAAGTTGATTGATGACCGTGAAGTACTAGGCTTGATCCCCATGTGGGTCAAACATTTAAACCCCAATCATGGTGTGAGGTGATACAGTCATACCTGTATGATTAAGAATGTTTTTAGCTGGCACATGTGCCATGTTTAAGTGTCCATATTGAGAATCATATGGCTCCTGAAGATCAAACATTTGATGGAACTGTCTACCACATTGTATTAGGTCATGTGTCAGTATTAATGTACATGTGCAAATAGAACAAGTATCATTGTATTAGGTTATGTGTCAGTATTATTTACTATTAACGAGCATGTCCAGATGAAACAAGTGTCATTGTAGTAGGTCATGTGGTTCCCAATTGCGCAGATCGATGCTCATGTTGTTGATCACTGGATTGTCTGGTCCAGACTCGATTATTTACAGACCGCCGCCATGTAGCTGGAATATTGCTGAGTGCAGCGTAGAACTCACTCACTCACTCACTCAGGGATTAACATGGAAACTGTTAGTGTTACTCCCTTGTAAACTGTGTACATTGATTGGCTTATTCAATCAGAAAGCCATATTTATGTGTGAGGTACGATGAATATCCAGATACATGGGACAAAATATACACAATGTCATACAAACCTGGAGTGTAAAATTGCAGCTGCCTGCTCATTTCTACCAGGTTCCTGTAGAGCAACATATAGTCTCTGAATGAGAGCATTGTACAAAAATGTGATTGTTGAGGAACTGCAGTCATCCAGTCTCTCTAAGTATTATTGAATCATAAGAGATGGAATGTATTTGTTTCAGGGTCTTTGACCATGTTATTTTGTTGCAGTCATCTCTATGTGCATTAGTTTCCTTCCACTTCCAGAAGAGACAGTGAGGAAGGTTTTGTCAGTGATATGTGTTCATATGTTTCAGCGATCCCTATGTGCGCTTGTCACTGTTCAGAGGAGACAGAGAAGATGGTCTTATTGATACAAAACAGACAAAGGTTATTAAGAAGGTAAGTCTCATGCTTCAGTTTCAAACCTGCAAACAGTAAACTTTCTTGTTGTGAAAGACGGTATTATATTTATAGTTGTGGCAATACCATGAAGGATATATGGGCCATCATATGACTAGTGTTACTGTTAGGTTTTGTTCAGCTTCTAAATTAGAAGCAAACAAGTGATGGATAAAACAACATGTACGACAAGTGATACAGCTACATCAAGTTTGTATTTGTCACATGTTCCAGTCAGTGAACAACAAGTCAGTGAAAGTTTTGTTGAGAGGTATAATGGATTATTACCCATACGGGAAAGAAGATGTAGGGTACTATTTTTCCTGTAAGTCTCTCGGGAGCTTACACCTTGGTTTCCTCATAGACAAGCTGCTGTTTTCATTTTAGCGTTTTGCAGATTGAAAACTGACAGGGGTAATAACAAAAGCCAATTTGTGACTTTGAATGACAAATTGTCTTTCCTTCATTGTATTAACCCGTTCAACACCACAGGCCGGAAAACCGGCCAAGACGTCAGTCCCTTGACACCATAGGCCGGTGTACTGGCCAGGCAGTAGTCGCATCAAATAATATACAGGGCTCCAGATAAGGGCCGTATCGGTGTCTAAGGCTAAAAAATCTGCAAGATACGTTAGGAAAAAAATTAGAAAACGTATTAGATACACACCACAGCAATGGTGTATGGTCTTAGAATCATTGACAGATGTATTTATTAAAAAAAGTTTTGCTTTATTGTTTATTGACCTGTTTACTCAAGAGTAGCAATGTTGTGGTGAAACGAAACACTAGATTACCTTCACACCATTAAGTTCCTTTCAGTACTCTAACTTTTCAAAGTACTCTCATACTGAAAAAATAAGGTATACGCACTCATGTTGAAAAATTATCTGGAGCCTTGGGTATGTAATGTGTGGAACCTGACTAACTTATTCTTTTATCAAATATATCACTTCTCACATTATCTAAAAAAGCCTGTCAGATTTCAAATGACCATATTTTATCGACAGGATTAGAATTCTAAACAATTTTGCAGTGTTTTTATAAAACCATAATTCTCGGACACATGCTTCAGCAATGGGACCACTTCAAAGTTGTCCAAGAGTAAAATAACAATGTTTTGAGATAATAATTACACAAACTGAAGAACCTGAAATATGTAATCAGTACTCATAAAAGTTGTCAAACATACATTAAAACTTACTATTTCCATCGTTTTTAGCGATATTGTAATGTAATTCAAGTGACATCTCGGCTTTTGTCGCCTGGAACTTCGTGCTGGAACATGATGTTTGATGCTAAAATATATGCATGAAACATTTTTGTCACTGGTCATAACCTGGAACAATATGTCCACTAAGTTCTATAATGTACGTATGGGTGGTGATTTTTTGTAGAACATGTTCAGAAAAGTGTGATTTTACTTACCCAAAACGTTCATCTGAATCGAAAAGGATGGTATCCATTGCAGCAATATGATTAGCTATCTTAGGTCACGTGCATAATTTTGACCAATCACGTTCATCATTGTGGAATGTGAAAGAAAAGCGTTATTAGAAACGAATCTATATCCAATGAAATTGCTTCCTACAACTGTGAAAATACTCTTGGCAAGCGTACAGTGATATTGTTGATGCTCAGAGTTTCCAAACGATACCAGTCATCAAACGAATTGCCTCGCATGTCATTCATACAAAGCTTCCAAAACAGGTGTGTTTCCCATTGTTGCATAGCGTTACAGAGCTGAAAGCCACTGACATTGAGAAAAAGACAACCATACATATTATTTTTAAATCTTTTTATTATGAATTTCTGATCACATGAAAATATCAATAGAACATGGTTATGGGATACTATGACATGTAACAATTGGAAAAGAAATCGCTGCATTTCTTGTTTTATCAGGACATTATAATTGTGTGATCTTGAATTTTTATTAAATATTAACTTATTTACATTAAAGTTGTATTATTTTAATAATGTAATAAAAAATATTCATCCATATTCATTAACAGTAGGATTATTCCTTTCAAATAATGTATGACATGTAGTAGCAATAATTTTTTACAAGCTAATATTTTCCTTGATAAACATAGGCTCCATCTATGACCTCAGAGTCTCTGGGAACTCGGTGTCATGGCAGTAAGTGTCTCTGGTTGACTGGTGTTGAAAGAATTAATTACGTAAATCACATCGCCTGATGCCCGGGACAAGTCAGTTTTTATTTTGAGCAATCAAATAATGGCATCTTACTTGTCTGGGGGCTACTAGTGCTAGATAATGTTCACTTATGGTTTCAAACTGCAAATGAACTTGAATTTCATTTCATATCTACACAAAATGTGGCTGATAAATTTCACAATAATAATAAAGTAGAGTTACTTTTCTGTGCTATTTATCACTTATGATTATGTCCTAAATGAGGGCAAGTGGAAAATTAGTCAGGACAAGTCACTTGCCCAGTGGTAAGTGGCTTTTAAAAATTTGTTTGAAGCCCTGCATTTAATATAACTCGTGGAAGATCATCTGTCAGTCCCTGTCACTTGTTGGTTATTGTTTTCTATTCTATTCTAATATATTCTCCTTCTCCCCCCTCCCTATTCAGGATACATTGTAGTTTATATAGGTCAGCACTAGCTGTACCACTGTATTAGTCTGCTTCTTGCTCTACAGAATGGGTGGTGTGTTAAGGCAGGATACACATAGGCAATGACTTTTATCCATTTCATTCATTAATCTTTACATTGGGCAAGTAAACATTGGAATAGCAAGAATAACTGCACTGAAGCCTGAATAATGTGCTGAAACAGAAACCATTGTAATGTGTAGTTAAGATGTAGATCCTGTTTTGTTGCCATGGTTACAAATGATTATTCTAATAACGTGAGTGTTGATGGAAAGTATTATACATTAGTGTGCACTGGCTATTGAATCAACCCTGTCAGGCGAACCCAGTAACTGGCGCCAGTGCGCGTGAACTATTCATCACTGCAGTTTCTGAGGCTTGCATATATTGTTGGATCAGACGATGACAACGCTTGACCTTGACAGTTGTAATATCCAGACTGTGATATCATGTGTACACTAGAAACAATTATGATGACGGTAGTCATCAATCATCAGATTGATCCACATCATTTAATTTGAACTAGGAGTTGTTTTGTTTGTTTTTGTTTTTAATTGTTACTGTGCCAAGTTCCCAGTCAGTTCCACCATCCTCAAGCCCTATCACTACTGTTCCCTAGCCCTTGTCACTGTTTCCTGTTCGAACCACTGTACCCAACCCCACACCACTGTACCTTGTCATCACTGGTGTTTCCTGGCCCTCATCCCTGTTCCTGCCTCCTAGACCTCATCCTTGTTTCCTTGACCTCATCCCTGTCTACAGGTCCTCATTCCTACCTCCTAGACCTCATCTCTGTCCCTGTGACCTCATCTCTTTGTGACTCCATCCTGTCTCCTAGCACTCTTCCTGCCTCCTTGACCTCACCCGTGTCTTCCTGTCAATTTAGCCTTTGGATCTGGGAACATGTGGTGTGTGAAGATACATCAAATGCCTCCTAGGCCTCATTCCTGTCTCCTAGCTCTTATTCCTTTCTCCTTGACCTCATTCCTGTCTCCTAGCCCTTATTCCTCTCTCCTTTACCTCATTCATAGATCCTAGCCTTCATCCCTGTCTCTTGGCCCTCATCCCTGTTTCCTAGACCTCGTCACTGTCTCCTTGACCCCATTCCTGTCTGCTAGACCTCATTCATATCTCCTAGCTCTCATCCCTGTTTCCGTGCCCTCATGCCTGTCTCCTATCCCTTATCCCTATTTTCTAGACCTCATTCCTGCCTCCTAGCCTTCATCCCTGTTTCCTAGACCTCATTCATATCTTCCTTGACCTCATCCCTGTCTCCGTGACCTCATCCCTGTCTCCTAGCCCTCATCATTGTCTTGTAGCCCTCATCCCTGTGTCCTGGACCTCATTCATGTCTCCTAGACGTCATCCCTGTCTTGAAGACCTCATCCCAGTCTCCTTGTCCTCACCTCATCCCTATCTCCTTTGTCCCACCACTCTCTTGAAGCCTTCACCATTCTGTCAAAGTACCACTGCAGTCCCTTAAACCACATTAGTGTCCCTACCTCCCCAACCCAGTGCCCCTTGTCCTCATCCACTGCTCCCAACCCCTAACCTCAGTCCCCTAGCCCACCTGTTTCCTTCAGTCCCCACCCTTGCCCCTATCCCCCAACCCCAGTCCCATAGCCCACCTGTTTCCCTCAGTCCCCACCCTTGCCCCTATCCCCCAACCCCAGTCCCCATAACCACCTGTTTCCCTCAGTCCCCACCCCTGCCCCTGTCCCCCAAACCCTGTCCCCTAGCCCACCTGTTTCCCTCAGTCCCCAAACCCACCTGTTTCCCTCAGTCCCCACCCTGCCCCAGGTGTGTATGCCAGGAACACCCAAAGAATATGTGTCATTGGAAACAAAGGCCATGGCGATAAGATATCTTTCTAGGACAGTGTGACTTGCCAGTTTGTTTGCTTGAAATCAGATCACAGAAATATTTATAAAATGGGAACATCAGGATGCTTGCTAGTATGCCAACATGTTGTGTATTTATGTCCAAGTTTCACTCTGAGAGTGGTTTACTTCTGTTTGAACAATAGTTTGAGATAGGAGGAAAGCAGAAAGTGATCCTGGACTATATGTTGTGGATCATTACATAATGGATGTGATTCCCTTGATTCCCAGTAGAAATTAGTTAGTGTGGTGTACTGTCCAATCTCCATGATGCTGAGAAAGCTGATTCACTGTACTGAAATGTTTTCAGTGATAGTAATTGCATTACAGTGTGCATTTTAGTTATGGACATCAAGTATTGTCCCTTCTTTAACAGCAGTATCTTTAATGGTTCATAACATAAATCTCATTTTGTTTCTGAAAGCCCTAGCCAAGATTAACTTGACATGCAATGATATAACTTTAGATCACTCACTCACTCACTCACTCACTCACTCACTCACTCACTCACTGTGAAGGGCCAAACTGTAGGCAACAAGAAAAGGACTGCTTGTGTGGCTGTGTTGGCGACTGATTGTGGGAGATAAAACATGTTTAATGTGAGTTGATATGCAATGATTTAGGCCCTTGCAGTGCAGACTGAAGCAGCATGTGGTAACCTAACTACAGCTGGATCAATCAATAAGCACCACCGAAATATGGGAGATTTACAAATTGCCTTGCAGGCTTTATCCTGCTTTAATCAGGACACTTATGAATAGGCATATTATGTGTGCTAAGTAGACAGATGAAACAGAATACATTTGACAACTGACAAACTGTAGATATTCATGATTAGTCATCAACTGAATTGTGGCAAATATGCAAGAGATTGAGATTTCATTTGGTTACTTGACAGGAGGCTTGTTAATATGTTGCAGTGTGGAATTGCTGAGACTGTCTAACAGGATCACGTATAAATATCTTTCCTGTTTTTTGTCAGGGTGATTTTTTACTGACAAAATTATCAGCGTAATCAATGATGACCGCTTTTATGAAGCAATTGAAATGTACTTTGGGAGGTTTGGAATAATTTGGCAGATTACTGCGCTTTAAGTACATCAAGCTTGCAGTATGTTGATTTCTAATGCTTGAGGAATATGAAAATGTGGATATGGAAGATTGAATATAAAGATACATTACACTCCCAACTTGCTGCACAGCATGACAGCAAATGATCAGATTCAGCACAAAAGTGTAGGAAAGTGGACAGCAATGGTAAATGGTAACCAGTGGTAACTGAAAGCAGCTTGAAACCGTTTTGATTTCCATATATTACAGAATCAGTAAATAAGATTGGATTGTTTGTTGTTTAGTGCCACACTCTGCAATATTCCAGCTTTATGGCTGTGGTTTGTAAGTAATTGAGTTTGGACCAGACGATCCTCTGATCAACATCATGAGCATTGTTTTGTGCAATTGGGAACTGATGACATTTGTCAATCAAATCAGTGAGTAAGAACACCTAATCCAGTTAGTCACCTTTTTTGAAAAGCATGGGTTGCTGAAAAAGAATAATAACCTGGATCTTCACAGGTCCTGTAAATGTGAAGTAATGAAGCTGGGAGTGTCAGTGCTTACTTTCTTCAGAATCTTGTAGTCTTCCATACAAAGAGATTTTTTTTGTCAGTTTTGTTATAATTTGTGCGTGGTTTTTACACACATTTTGGTATATAGTTCAGGCATGGAAGCAGTTTGGTGGTGTTGGTTCCTTATGCTGATTTCAGTTAGTGTGTCTGTGCGAAGAGCATATGGAACTTTGGAAGCAGTGTCTTTACCTGCACAGTGACCAAATCGAGATACATCCCTCTTTGCTGGTTATCGGTTTTTGTCTAACAATATAAGATGGTGACATATATATATGATATAGTCTGAGCCAGACAAACCTATGACATATGACATGAACAGCATACCACCTTTTCACAACCAATCAACCCAGACCACAGTAGTCTCTTCATAGACCTTAGGAGGACTGTTGGGAGGATCGGACATGTTTTGACCCAAATATGCTGGGCCTGAAAACCTGTTGGGGCAATGTCAGCAGTATCATATTGCCAGTGTGATACATTGTAAACAAGTAGTTTGCTTTCATACAAACAGTGTTTTACTGTTTACACCTTGTATTGAAAACTGAATCAGAATTATGTGAAGTAAGGGAGGGATGACAGACAACTGTTTGAACAAACTAGGCTATGCTGAGTTGCACCTGAACTGCTGTTCCATCAGCCATTTGTCACCCCTTTGTAGAAGTGTGAAATTAAAACCGTGTAACAACTTTTTCTCTGATGGATCAAAAAACGTCAGATTTCAGGTCCTGTAGGGTACAGAGGTTTCAGGATCATATGCCTTATGTACACTCATCCATATTTCGATTTATGTAATTGTTCATCGTTCTCATTTGATCCCAAACAGATGTGTCACCCTTGCCTAATGCATGTCAGTTAGCCTGTGCGTTTGGGAACAGGTGTTGACATACATCACATGTAATGAAATACTGTTCAAAACTACATCAGACTGAGCTTCCTCAGTCTCCAAGAGTAATAAGGGAAACAGTGCTTATTTCCTGAGATGTTTATCCGTATAGTATCACATATTTTACAACAGTTACACTCCTGTTTTCAGTCTCAGTTGTATTGTGCAATTGAGTGGGTGCGGCTTGTCTCTCAAAGCTGCATGTACCTTTTCAAATGAGTCAACATAGGTGTTTGCTATGTGAAACTGTCATATAAGTGTCAGTCAGGCAGGTCTCGGGTCTTTCATACACCTTGTATGCATTATCACAGTGACCTACTTTCAAAAATTTGACCTAGTTTACAAAATAAAGCTGTGGGTGAGTGCTGTTCGAGAGGAAAGTTACATAAGCGTAGTGTATATGGGGCAGGCTGTTACATCAGGACTGGGAGAGGGTGGAGGGGGAATACTTTAGCTGTAGAGGTATTCTGTGTCGTCAGTCATCTTCTATGTCACTCGTCCATAGTTCAAGTGTTTCATTTTTCAGAGGTCAAGCCTTTGTTAATGGCCTGATGTTATTTTGAGCACTAGTTATCTAATACGGTATCTGTGAAAGTGTTTTACACTGTGGTTACTAAATTAGTGGATTACTTTAATTCTCATTAATTTTGTAGTGTTTTTATTCCCCTCTGCATGTTATGTTGGGTAATATGGTCAACACCTTGTCCGTCTGTCCATCCGTCAACATTTTGTTTCCATCACAGAATTAAAAAACCATTTAATATTTTGATAATTGGTAGACATAACAAGCAGAACCCTAAGGTATTTAGAGATATTTGTCATTTTTATTATTTTCAGTTTTATTATTCAAACATTTTGGACTTATTCTCAAAAAGGGGTAGGTTTTCTTTCTGGAGCAGAACTCAAAAGCCGTTCAGTATTTTCCTGCACAACTTTAGGGATATATCAAACATAACCTAAAGTGGGGCCTTACATTGTTTACAGATTATTGCTCTGTATGTGTGCGTGCATGTGTGTGCGCGTGCGTGTGTGCATGAGTGAGTGATAGGGAGAGAGAGAAGCGCTATCTTTTCCGGAGCAGAAAAACGTTTAATATTACTTCACTAAACCAGGCACATAGATAGCTCTGCTGCTCTACTGGTGCCTTTTGGTAGTTTTGGAATTCTGAATAAAACAGTTTTGGCATTTCCATGCCAACACGTTTGACTTTGAAATTGGTGGTAGTACTGTAGCTGTCAGATGATTTGTTCTTATCAAATGTGTGGGAACCATCGGATATATCATCTTCTGATGACTCTCATTGTCCTTTTATGATTTCAAAGTGTTACACTTAATTCAGTATCATGTTGTCTTGTTGGTGTGAGAACAGTGAAATGAATGTTACTAGTGACATGTGACAGAATTCTACACCTGTGGCGTAATTGTCTTATTGTCATGAGTTATACGAAAGCCCAAGTCTAAGGGCTCCACTAGCTGACTCACAGAACAAGGTGTACTTCATCCTGTCAAATACTATGTTATTTTTATTTACAGACACTGAACCCAAAATGGCAAGAGGAATTTGTGTTTCGGGTAAGTCTGCTGTATATCGCACGTAATCTCTCTTTCATTTTCCTTTGCCTGAAGATGTTTGAGCAAATGAAACTTTTACTTAATTTTGTCTCATACTTTGAATTTGGTCTCATTTCTTTGCAAAGCCTCAAAACTCCTATATGCAACCATTTGCATCTTAGAACACCCTATCTCAATGCAGGCCATTGATGACACACCAGCCCTATGCAACCTGTCTCAATATTGCCTCATGTTGATGTTGTTGGACTTTTGAAGACAGGAATGAAGGATTTTTCCTCATTGGCTTAAGAAAGTAATATCTCAATCTGTTAAGATGCAGTCAATTACGAACATTAAATATTTATATAGATGTATCATTTCAGTATTGGGTGGCCGAGTAGATTCTGCAGAACTGCCTACAATACGCCTCATTTTCAGCCATTCGAACTGGCTTTCAACCCAATTTAATCTCAGTCTTCTAAATGTCATCTTTTGTCCTTCCTGTGTTGAATGTTTTATTGTGTACTACTTCAGGTTAACCCCCGAGACAATGTGGTTCTGCTGGAGGTGTTTGATTCCAACCGAGTGGTAAGTAGCCATGAAACCCAGAAACTTGCTGGTTACATTGCTACAGCTGTGCAAGGGAAACCAGCAACTGACTGGTTGCATTGCTGCAGCTGTAGTACTGAAACTGGCAACTGACTGGTTACATTCCTGTAGTAGGAGATGTCAGTGTTACATCAAAAACACTTAATGCTTTCATTACTGGCAGAACCATGTCTGTGATTCCTGTTTCTGTCCAAGACCTTCACTTGTTGGGAATTGTCGTGACTGTCATTCATGGTGTCTTTAAGCAAAACCCTTATATTAGAATATAAGATGAGCTTAGTGTTATAGTGTGGATATAAGAGTGATCAAAACTAGGTGAAAACATGCCTCCATGGTTTTCGTAGACATTGTAAAACCAGAAGAGGGGAAGGGATTTCCTGACCCTGATGATTTTACATTGTATACCAAAACAGCACAGAGGTATTTTTCCTGATTTATATACCGTTAATGATGGATAATTACAATGTAGATAATCTTTAATAGAGCTACCTAACAATAACTGAAATGCATGTAAAATCAATTTAATGACTGCAGCTCTAAATAGATAATTTAAGACTCACTTCCCTCCTCGGTCCGGTGGCCGTTAAATAGTGTCTGCCTACAAGTCTTAGAGTTGCAGTTCCAACCTTGCTAGGGAAAATATTGGCACTTTGAAGTTAATCTTGCACAATAGTTTTCAACTGATTTTAGACACTCATATATCATTTGAATGTTGATGTTGATAAAGAGATCAGAAAACAAGAGATGACCTAGTATCACATGAGCATTAATTAAGCACCACCCATTTTCATGCTATAAGATTGTGTTTAACACAGCATGCTGGTCATTCATGATATGGAAAACAAACACATGGTTATAATTTTGTTAACTGAATCATCTAAAGTGTCAATCCATCAACTACCAACGCTGCTGCTGCTTTCGGCTGTAATTTATTTACGGTCATATGGGGACAGGTAAAAACGTTATCAATAATCATGTCTAAAACTCTGGTCACACAGATAATGCTTGTGGTCCAACGTACACAAAGGTTTTAAAAAACGTTCACTGTTAAATCCTAAGCCAACAGTAATGGTGACATCGGTATTATGTGTATCCTTCCTTTGCACGGATAACTGCTGCAACTCTCCTCCTCATGCTGGAAATCAAACGCCGAATGCGCATCATTGGAATCTTCTGCCATTCCTCATGAAGAGCCTGGGCTAAGTCCTGTAGTTTTTGATCCCTTACTTGAACTTGATGCCCCAGATGGTCCCATAAATGCTCTTTTGGGTTGAGGTCAGGGCTTCTCGCAGACCAAGGTAATCTGTCAACTGCGTTGTTCTACAAGTATGCGATAACCGCTTTGGAACAATGGGACCTAGCATTATCGTCCATAAATCCTGGCCGACTGGCGAGGGGGTGGTTATCAAAATGTGGGACAACAGCAACTTCCAGTACTTCCTGTTGGTATCTCTGACCATTGAGTGTCCCTTGAAGGGTATTAAGATTCAGCTTAGTCATAGGAGATACACCCCCACACCATTACAGAGCCACCGCCAAAGGGTTCAGCTGCATGGATCATCTGTTGTTGATAAGCCTCATTATTCCTTCTCCAAACCCGCTAACAGCCATCAGTAACACGAAGAAGAAAGCGTCTTTCATCGGACCAATGGATCCTGCGCCATGTCCTCAGATTGTGGCTTTGCCGTTAATTTCACCGCTCCGAACGTTGAGCCTTGTGTCTATAAGTGAATAAGGGACATTTGATAGGACGACGTGCACAGAATCCAGTGGACCTGAGCCTCCTTCGGATGGTGCTGGTTGAGAGACTAACACCCAATGTCTATTGTTCCCAGACATCTTTGGCATTTGTCATGGGCCTGCATCTCATTATGCGAACTAGGGCATAGTCATCTCTGCCTACCTGATCGTAGATGATCATTTTAACCAATGGCCCCATGTTTGCTTACAAGGTGACTAATGACAGTGAGATTGATATTCAATCTGGAGCCAATGCTGCGACAGGATAAGCCAGCTTCATGCATACCAATAATCAGCCATCTGTTATTTTCAGAAAGCCTACGACTTGGCATGTACAAACAAGTTCAATTTCAGCACTGTTCACTTCTTGATGTGTTGATAAGGAAGCAATGAGAATACTTCTTTTCACCTTTATATCCCCCCAGCATGTAATGCAGGGAGATATAATTGACGCCTCGTCTGTCCGTCCGTCCTTAATCATTTTGTTTCCGGAGCATAACTCAGAAACCGTTCAATATTTATAGACCAAAGTTGATAGATATAGTAATCCCAGCCTATGGTTGTGCCTTTTGCTATTTATAGATTTTTGGCATTTATTTTTTTTTGTTTTTCCATGGAACATTTTGGTGTTAGTCTTATGGTGGGGTGGGCTTCGTTTCCTCCGGAGAACTCAAAAACCGTACAATATTTTTCTGCAAAACTCTAACCCTCAGTTTTATCAATCATGTTTCCGGGGCAGATGTATGAGGGGGAACCCATGTATATGAAATGATTTGATTTAAAGTGAATTTAGTAACAAGCAGGTGTTGGACTAGGTGCATTGTTATCCCCCAGGCATTACATCTAGTCGACTGTCTGTTCATCTGTCCGTAATCATTTTGTTTCCGGATAGATATAATAATGTCAACCTATAGTTTTACCTTTTGCTATTTTCAGAACTTTGGCATTTTTATTTTTTTCGTTTTTCCATGGAACATTTTGGTGTTAGTCCAGTGGTGGGGTGGGCTTTGTTTTCTCCAGAGAACTCAAAAACCATACAATATTTTTCTGCAAAACTTGGTAGATATCTGTGGCAGACTCCAAAGTGGTGCCTTTTGCTATGTACAGGTTTTTGTGATTTCTTATTTTCTGGGTTTCAATGGAAATATTTTGGATATAGTCTCAAAATGGAGGGATGTGCTTCGTTTCCGGGGCAGAACTCATAAACTTCTTAATATTTGTCAGTGTTACTTGGTAGATATGTGTGGCAGACCCCAAAGTGGTGCCTTTAGATATTTACGTTTTTTATCTGATTTATTATTTTCTCCGTGTCTGTGGAAACGTTTGGGACTTAATCTCATAATAGAGGGATGGGCTTCGTTTCCGGAGCAGAGCTCAAAAACCGTTCAATATTTTTCTGCAAAACTTGGTAGATATATCAATCAGAAGTGGTGCCTTTTGCTATGTACAGGTTTTTGTGATTTATCATTTTCTTGGATTCCATGGAAATGTTTCGGACTTAATCTCATAATAGAGGGATGGGCTTCGTTTCCGGTGCAGAACTCAAAAACTGTTCAATATTTTTCTGCAAAACTTGGTAGATATATCTGTCTGAACCTATGGAGGTGCCTTTTGGTATTTACAGGTTTTTGTGATATATTATTTCCTTGGTTTCCATGGAATTGTTTCAGACATAGTCTCAAAGTGCGAGGTGTGTTTCGTTTCCGGAGCAGAACTTAGAAACTTCTTAATATCTGTTAGTAAAACTTTCTAGATATGTGTGGCAGACCCCAAAGTAGTACCTTTTGGTTTTTAAAGGTTTTTGTGATGTATTATTTTCTTGATTTCCATGGAAACGTTTCGGTCTTAGTCTCAAAATGGAGGGGTGGGCTTCGTTCCCAGAGCACAACTCGAAAATCATTTCATATCTTTCAACAGATCTTGGCAGATATATGAGCTAGATCTTGAAATTGTGACTTTGCTGGTTACAGATATATGGCACTTATAATTTTCATGAATTCTATGGAACCAATTCAAACTTAATAAAAAAAACAATGAGTAACTCTCAGATTATTTGTCCTTTCATACATGTGGGGGCCAGGGGGATATGTCATTTTCTGATGACTCTTGTTATACCCCTCAGTCGCTTGTACCATGACAGAACGTTAGCATGAAAAGCATGCATTTGAGTCAG
Source organism: Haliotis asinina (assembly GCF_037392515.1). NCBI lineage: Eukaryota > Metazoa > Mollusca > Gastropoda > Lepetellida > Haliotidae > Haliotis > Haliotis asinina. Next base: position 5,839,528 of record NC_090282.1, read on the forward strand.
CATGTGAATTTCATGCTAAGTGCATGTGTATTTAGATATAACTGGTTGACTTCTCTGTCTTGAACCCTTTTTGTTACCATCGACAATTAATTTTAGTGCAGTTATTCACTGTGCAAGCTGCATTTCCATGGGAAATTCAGTGCTGATTTAAGCTGCGTTGTTCCAGACAAGGGATGACTTCCTTGGTCTTGTGGAGATCCCACTCAGTCACACAGGCGTGGCTACAGAAAGGGCAGGACGCGATATTGGCATCAAGAGCTTCATGCTCCGACCTAGAAGGTAAGCCATGCATTGTCACACTGTCTAAGTTAATGGTGATATAGATTTTATGATACTTGCAATATCAAGATGTTAGTTTGGTCAGGAGGCTGATGAACCTCCCCCTCCCTCACCCTCAGTTTTATCAATCATGTTTCCTGGGCAGATGTATGAGGGGGAACCCATGTATATGAAATGATTTGATTTAAAGTGAATTTAGTAACAAGCAGGTGTTGGACTAGGTGCATTGTTATCCCCCAGGCATTACATCTAGTCGACTGTCTGTTCATCTGTCCGTAATCATTTTGTTTCCGGAGCATAACTCAGAAACCGTTCAATATTTTTAGACCAAACTTGATAGATATAATAATGTCAACCTATAGTTTTACCTTTTGCTATTTTCAGAGTTTTGGCATTTTTATTTTTTTCGTTTTTCCATGGAACATTTTGGTGTTAGTCCAGTGGTGGGGTGGGCTTCGTTTTCTCCAGAGAACTCAAAAACCGTACAATATTTTTCTGCAAAACTTGGTAGATATCTGTGGCAGACTCCAAAGTGGTGCCTTTTGCTATGTACAGGTTTTTGTGATTTCTTATTTTCTGGGTTTCAATGGAAATATTTTGGATATAGTCTCAAAATGGAGGGATGTGCTTCGTTTCCGGGGCAGAACTCATAAACTTCTTAATATCTGTCAGTAAAATTTGGTAGATATGTGTGGCAGACCCCAAAGTGGTGCCTTTTGCTATTTACAGGTTTTTATGATGTTTTATTTTCTCGGTTCCATGAACATGTTGCTCACTTCGTTTTAGGAGCACAGCTTGAAAACCATTTCATATCTTTCAACAGATCTTGGCAGATAAATGGGACAGATCTTGAAATTGTGACTTTTTCTGATTACAGATATATGGCTTCTATAATTTTCATGAATTCCATGGAAACAATTCAGACTTGGTCTAAAAACACAATAAGCAACTGTCGAATGGTTTGTCCTTTCAAATATGTAGGGGCCATGGGGATATGTCATCTTCTGATGACTCTTGGTTTTACATCTGAGAAAGGAATGAGTGAGACTGGTAACATTATGAAATGAATAATTTTCAGGCTATGTGCATTTTGTTTTGAGAAAATAACAGTGAGGAGATTAGGTGTATTATTTCCTGAGTGAAGAATAGTATTGAGTCAGGTAGCATCGTGTATGACCTTGATCTAGCTAGTTGTACTGCTTGCAGTATCCGCTCCCGAGTGAGAGGGCACCTGATATTGTACTTGGCGTATGTTGCCACCGAAGGTGACACCAATGCTGATGATGAGGCGTCTGGGCAAACCACCAACGAGGTAAGTGTAAGTTCCTTCCTTTGACCATATTTCACTACAAATAAAAACTCAAACAGCAGGATTTTAAGTGTGATTGAGTGTCTGATGTTTTAAGAAAAAGTTGTTCAGAGTACAGTTGACTATTTGTTTTGACTCTTGTGATTGAAATGTGGCCATTATGTTATCCAAATGTGTCCTCATCAACTGTATGCTGTGTATTTGCAAGTTGCTGCACACTTTCTCAGCTGGGTTTGTTCCTAAATAAACAAGAATTCATTTTACCAGACACTTGGGGAGAAACAAGCATGGCTCTATTTCTAATTGAATATATGAAAGGCATTTCTTGCACAGCCTGGCTGGGAGCTGGTGGACATGGAGACAGCAATCAATGAGGCAGGGGCATCAGGCCCCACTACCGTGGGTGCCACAGCATCTGCCCATGGGGAGAACCTAGAGCCCTTGCCCCCAGGCTGGGAGGAGAGGAGGGACCCCCAGGGCAGGAAGTACTACATCAATCACAATGACAGGACCACGCACTGGGAAAGACCGTCACCAAGGTAATACAATATGTATACAGAGACATTAAATATGTTAAGTGTCAACACCAGTGTGATAGGGTTGTATTTAATTAATAAACAATATTCAAACATGCAGTGTGACACCAGACACAGGTGATGTGGTGTGACAAGGAAGTATAACGCTTTGGTGCTTTTTGTTGTTCAGGGGACATTTTCTTTAGTCCTTAGAACATTCCAAGGACGTTTTCTTCAGAATAGACATGCATGTGATAATGTGATACACACCTTTAAGTACTAGTGCACTCAATAACCTTTCAGTCTAAGGTAAAACACTTTGTCTGTCTCTGTTTGTCAGGGGATCTGCTACTCATTAGTTTGAATCCCAGATTGACCGCAGGTTTGTTAGTGCTGAGCCTTTGCATGTTGGTTTCATATAACAGTGAACCTCTACAATCTGCATCTCACTGGCTTTCCTCAGGCATGAAGCAGAGCGGTGTGGTAGTCTTGTGGTAAAAACATTCACTTGTCATGCCAAAAATGTAGGCCCTGTTTCACAAAGCTCATGGAAGTCTAAGATCTCGTAACTTTTCTCGTAACATTTGTACTTCGAATATGTTACAGTATGGTAGGTACGAATGCTACAGGAGAGGTTAAGAGATCTTAAACTGACAAGAGCTTTGTGAAATGGGGCTTGATTCCCCACATGGATAGAATGCGTGAAGCACATGTCTGGTGTTCCTCGCTGAGATATTGTTGGAATATTGCAAAAACTAGGTCAAAATTATCCCGTATTAAGCACCATTCACAGAGACATTAAATCCAAGTCTCTGAGTGCACAGTGCATATGAGCACACATAGGCAAAGCTCGTATGGCAATATGTCAAGTAAATGTCATGGTAAGCAGCAGGAATCACACGGTTGTATGTATCACTTCTACTACAGTTCTGATAATGGGAATTTCAGCAGCTCAAGCCTGCCGACAGGATGGTCCGAGAGGATGGATGCCAATGGCAGGACCTACTACGTGAATCACACCTCACGCTCTTCACAGTGGCAGCGCCCAACCAAGTGAGTCCGGGGGTATACCACACCTGTCCGTAGTGACAGTTCACGCTGAATCAAATACACAGCATATGATTACAACAACAATACTTTCGTACACATTCAGATAGAATTTATGAGGAAACATTATTGGAATATATGTTTTCTAGTTGGGATTAGCTGTAGGTATGAGGATGTGATGAGCCTAGCTGTACTCCATTCTGTTGCTAGTACTTGGTATATAGGTTGTAGTGACTGCTGTCTTGTATTGCAGCACTATCACTGAGGTGTCTGAACAGGAGATGAATCGTCAGCGCAGCATGGAGGCAGCTCAGCTCTACCTGCAGCGACGTCACATCAGTCAGGACGACACCATCAGTGTCCACTCCAACAGCGATGAGACGGAAACCACAAGCACAAGCACAGAAAGGGTAAGTTACACACTACAAGCAGGGATGTTAAGGCTCTTGCAGACACATCCTGGAAGTCAGGTATGTGTTGGGGAGGGACTGACACAGATAAGATACAGGTGAACATGTATGTGTGCAGATGTTAGAGCCCTTGAATGTGGATGCTAGTTGTCAGGTGTGTGTGAGGGAGGGACTGACAAAGGCAAGATACAGGTGAACATGTATGTGTGCAGATGTAAGAGCCCTTGAATGTGGATGCTAGTTGTCAGGTGTGTGTTAGGGAGGGACTGACAAAGGTAAGATACAGGTGAACATGTATGTGTGCAGATGTAAGAGCCCTTGAATGTGGATGCTGGTTGTCAGGTGTGTGTTGGGGAGGCTATGATGAAGATATGATACAGGTGAACAGTATGTATAACTTTTATTCAGTAGGAATGCCACAGGCCCATGTACAATGTACGATACAATATTTTAAGACGATTGGTGTGCACAATAACTAAAACAATTTTGTATTCATTTACAATAATAGTGTGTTGCGTCGCATAAAAGTTATACATACTACTGGTGAACAGTGGATACAGGTGAACATGTACGTGTTCAGATGTTAAAGCCCATGAATATGAATGCTGGTTGTCAGGTGTGTGTTGGGGAGGGACTGACAAAGGTAAGATACAGGTGAACATGTACGTGTTCAGATGTTAAAGCCCATGAATATGAATGCTGGTTGTCAGGTGTGTGTTGGGGAGGGACTGACAAAGGTAAGATACAGGTGAACATGTACGTGTTCAGATGTTAAAGCCCATGAATATGAATGCTGGTTGTCAGGTGTGTGTTGGAGAGGGACTGACAAAGGTAAGATACAGGTGAACATGTACGTGTTCAGATGTTAAAGCCCATGAATATGAATGCTGGTTGTCAGGTGTGTGTTGGAGAGGGACTGACAAAGGTAAGATACAGGTGAACATGTACGTGTTCAGATGTTAAAGCCCATGAATATGAATGCTGGTTGTCAGGTGTGTGTTGGAGAGGGACTGACAAAGGTAAGATACAGGTGAACATGTACGTGTTCAGATGCTAAAGTCCATGAATATGAATGCTGGTTGTCAGGTGTGTGTTGGGGAGGGACTGACAAAGGTAAGATACAGGTGAACATGTACGTGTTCAGATGTTAAAGTCCATGAATATGAATGCTGGTTGTCAGGTGTGTGTTGGAGAGGGACTGACAAAGGTAAGATACAGGTGAACATGTACGTGTTCAGATGTTAAAGTCCATGAATATGAATGCTGGTTGTCAGGTGTGTGTTGGAGAGGGACTGACAAAGGTAAGATACAGGTGAACATGTACGTGTTCAGATGTTAAAGTCCATGAATATGAATGCTGGTTGTCAGGTGTGTGTTGGAGAGGGACTGACAAAGGTAAGATACAGGTGAACATGTACGTGTTCAGATGTTAAAGCCCATGAATATGAATGCTGGTTGTCAGGTGTGTGTTGGAGAGGGACTGACAAAGGTAAGATACAGGTGAACATGTACGTGTTCAGATGTTAAAGTCCATGAATATGAATGCTGGTTGTCAGGTGTGTGTTGGAGAGGGACTGACAAAGGTAAGATACAGGTGAACATGTACGTGTTCAGATGTTAAAGCCCATGAATATGAATGCTGGTTGTCAGGTGTGTGTTGGAGAGGGACTGACAAAGGTAAGATACAGGTGAACATGTACGTGTTCAGATGTTAAAGTCCATGAATATGAATGCTGGTTGTCAGGTGTGTGTTGGAGAGGGACTGACAAAGGTAAGATACAGGTGAACATGTACGTGTTCAGATGTTAAAGCCCATGAATATGAATGCTGGTTGTCAGGTGTGTGTTGGAGAGGGACTGACAAAGGTAAGATACAGGTGAACATGTACGTGTTCAGATGTTAAAGCCCATGAATATGAATGCTGGTTGTCAGGTGTGTGTTGGAGAGGGACTGACAAAGGTAAGATACAGGTGAACATGTACGTGTTCAGATGTTAAAGCCCATGAATATGAATGCTGGTTGTCAGGTGTGTGTTGGAGAGGGACTGACAAAGGTAAGATACAGGTGAACATGTACGTGTTCAGATGTTAAAGCCCATGAATATGAATGCTGGTTGTCAGGTGTGTGTTGGAGAGGGACTGACAAAGGTAAGATACAGGTGAACATGTACGTGTTCAGATGTTAAAGTCCATGAATATGAATGCTGGTTGTCAGGTGTGTGTTGGAGAGGGACTGACAAAGGTAAGATACAGGTGAACATGTACGTGTTCAGATGTTAAAGCCCATGAATATGAATGCTGGTTGTCAGGTGTGTGTTGGAGAGGGACTGACAAAGGTAAGATACAGGTGAACATGTACGTGTTCAGATGTTAAAGCCCATGAATATGAATGCTGGTTGTCAGGTGTGTGTTGGAGAGGGACTGACAAAGGTAAGATACAGGTGAACATGTACGTGTTCAGATGTTAAAGCCCATGAATATGAATGCTGGTTGTCAGGTGTGTGTTGGAGAGGGACTGACAAAGGTAAGATACAGGTGAACATGTACGTGTTCAGATGTTAAAGTCCATGAATATGAATGCTGGTTGTCAGGTGTGTGTTGGAGAGGGACTGACAAAGGTAAGATACAGGTGAACATGTACGTGTTCAGATGTTAAAGTCCATGAATATGAATGCTGGTTGTCAGGTGTGTGTTGGAGAGGGACTGACAAAGGTAAGATACAGGTGAACATGTACGTGTTCAGATGTTAAAGTCCATGAATATGAATGCTGGTTGTCAGGTGTGTGTTGGAGAGGGACTGACAAAGGTAAGATACAGGTGAACATGTACGTGTTCAGATGTTAAAGTCCATGAATATGAATGCTGGTTGTCAGGTGTGTGTTGGAGAGGGACTGACAAAGATGGAATACTGAATGGCTATAATGAAAGGTGGATCTGTATTACTGGTAGATAAATGGGTGTTGCCATTTAAACCTCACACATACTGGTACCTGTTGTAAATATATCATTTCTCTCTGTTTCAGACTCCACCATTCTCTCCTTCATCAGTAAGTATAATTTGGTATCCCAGATGTTGAAGTTGTGTGTAAATATGTATGTAGGAAGGAAACCACTCAGTCTGATTGAACATACGATTGCAGTGAGTGCAGGTATCACGATGTTAGCTGGTCATATTGTAGATACATATTAGCCACAACATACCTATTAGGTGCAAATCCTGTGTATTGTTGTCCAATCTGTTAAGGACATGGATGTTTGAAGTTTGCTTGACAGCAATTATTTTTCCTTATCCTGACCCATGCATATTATGCTTAAGTCCACCCTCTATAGTGGAACTCTTGAAAACCCTTGAAGTTCCCTTCTAATTGAAGCGGACGTACGGTACACTTGCCCGTCAGGAGCCTTTTTTCCACCATTATGGTCACATGATCAACCATGCTTGTCACACTCTTTTCCATCGCCCAACAAGGATGGTTGGATTCACACTTGGGTTCCGATATGGCGATAAGTTATATTCGGTCCTATAATCTAAAGTATCTCAGTTTTTAACTTAACTTACCATAACTCACATTCCGATACATCTGGACTCTAGGGAATATCTGCACTTCCTATTTAAGTTTTAACCATCAGCACTACCAGTGGATGGCTCTACCGTATGGAATATCTTTGGCCCCATGGCTATTTACCCGGGTCACCAAGCCAGTAGTCACCTATCTACATAGGTGGGGACTTTGCAGCACCTTTTACCTGGACAACCCATTCAATCTTCAGTTACACACGATTCAACTCGAGTCATCATGAGATTGTACATCTGGGACTGAGATGAGATTTTATCGCTAAAAATCAACGGCCTGGGCAACCAGACAGATAATTCCAAATCCCGGCATAATCTACAGTCCTCGGGCCACATGTTATACAGGATTTATCATTATGCCCAGTCAGAGCATTGAAAATTATCTCCAGTACACTAAGACAAGGAGACGTTGTTGCAAGCGCCTAGTCAACACAAAATCTACTGAGACACCGATGGAAGTATCCTTTGACAATGTCTCAGTATGCATGAGAGCAGATATACTGAGGGCCGACAAAGCAGCAGGACAGGCTTCCACAAGCCTCCAATCCACACACAGTAAAAGCCTTGGCTTGATGCAGGAACTTCTCGTTATCAACTATAATGGAGGGCTGCTTTTTGAAATCGAATATGGTGTTTGCCATCAACTACCTACAGGAAATCGGCGCGGAGGATGTTGTTGGCATTTACCAGTTTGTGCCACATGCTGTTGCACAACTAATGGTTTCGCAAAGGTGGTGACTTTCACTCACCCTTTTATCATGTGACTTGAGACCAAGACGCTCCACGGAATATAATGGTTGAGAATTGAACAGGCTAGCATGAGTGATTATGACCCTATACTCGTAATGAAGGTACTTGCAGGTACTGAAGGTAAATGAAGAAGGGTCATGACTGGTCCTGTTTGGAAATCTTGACATACAGTTGCATTAGACTCTAGCAGGACACTAGCGTATCTATATGTCATCATGTTCCAGTCATTGAAAGAGAAAACAATTTCAACTGAATGTGATCCTCTATCACACAGATGAATATTGGAAGAACCGGACTGAACTATCTCCATTATAATTCCTGAAAGGAAGTACTGGACGTACTTATATGGCAGTCAAGAGAATCCAGCATGGCCTGACCCACCGCTTTTTCCGCTGGATTCTGCAAGAATAATAAGCATGGGTCTGGATAAAGAAAAATATGTACCTTTCTGAATGAACTTTTCTTGTGTCTGGCTTATGAGATTTGGAGAGAGTTGCAAGCATGACTGGTCATGTGACTATAATGGTGGGAAAGGGAGGCTCCTGATGGGTGAGTGTATTGTATGTCCGCTTCAGTTAAAAGAGAACTTCAAGGGATTTCAAGAGTTCCACTCCCTTTGCATAGAGGGAGGAGATAAGCATTATATGCATGAGTCAAGATAATATCATATTTCTGAAAATGGCAGGTAAATGTAAGTATGTTGTTCAAAGTGACAAACATAATGCATTCATTATCCTGACTCTTACTGCTGTTCTGTTGACAGAGTCAACACCGGGCGCTGGTGCACAGGCCACTTGATGGGGATGAGGAGCCACTTCCAGCTGGATGGGCAATGGGCATGGCACCCAATGGCCGCAAGTTCTTTATAGATCACAACACACAAATAACAACATGGGTATGCTATCAGAATCATTCTGTAATCTCAGTTTGTGCTGTTTGCCTGTACTGAGTAAATTTTGTTGGTGTTAACAAGAGGTCCTTTTCTCTCTGGACAGAGAGAGGGACGAGAGTGAAACATGCTCATATGGACAACATAGTTAAAACTGGTTTGTTGGTAACTATTATTTTCTTGTGGCTGAACTGTTGTCACTGTTATGTTATTCCCTCCAGGATGATCCCCGCCGCTCAAGACCAAGCTCCATGCCAAACCTGGATACACCCAGTGGCATCTGGAGGCCATCCTCAAATGAAGACCTTCTAAAAAATCTGGGGCCTTTGCCGGTAAGTACATTGTCTAAGTTCATTAGGCCACCTTGACACTGTGTCTTTTTCTAACATGAATCTACCTCGTCTCTTTGCATGAGATATTGCACTGGCCTTTTTTCTTATCACATTTTTTTTCAACTGTTTTGGTTGAATTGGCATTTTTGATGACTTGTTTCGATAAGTGCATACTGAAAGTTATCAGACTCTGTAAAGTTGTGTTTTACATTGCATGTGACCTTTACTTGGATTTCTAATATAAACAACCTTGACCAGCTATCAAGTGCTTGGATTTTTATTCAAGAGAGACGACTCTGTTGATCCTATTTCATTAGTTTGTTATGAGTTACCCCCTTTGTTTACTTGCTAACAGATGATATTTTCAGTGATCATCAGTATGGATGATTTAGAGAAGAGGAAGTTGATTTTAGAGTATCATAACAAGGACACCAGCTAAAGTGATTGCAAGTAGAACAGGCATCCCTTTGTCCACAGACTGTTTCCAAATACAATGAAATTATGGACCAAACAAACTGAAAAACCTTTGTATCAGCGCCCAAAGTACAGTCCAAAATTTAAGGTGTGGGGTGGCATATCTGTGTTTGGGGCAACACCCCACTGTGTATTTGAAGGGAATATGAACAGTGAGCGGTACACAGATATTCTTGAGGGACATATACTTCCATGTGCTCACATGTTCTATGGAAATGTTTTGGTTTTCCACGCAGGACAACAAGCCAAAACATCATTCAGAGCATTCACAGGCCTGGTTTCAAACCCAAAATTTGACATTATTAGTTTGACCAATCTATAGCCCTGACCTAAATCCAGCAGAAAATGTGTGGCATTTTAAGAAGGAAATTGTCAATAAGAAACATCTGACAAATATTGCTGAAATGAAAGAAGAGGTGGTCCAATCTTTGGACAGCATGGACTACATCTTTCTAACTACTTTGATCAGTAGTATGCCTCGACACATTGAAGAGTGCATTGCTGCCCATGGTGACTTGACATAATACTATCTGTTACCCTATCTTTGAATCTGGAGTTATGTTCTGCTAGTATTCACATTTAATGTGAGTCCTGAGAGAAAAACATAAATAAATTACAACCCTTAATTTCTCAATAATTTCTGGTCATACTATACCAATGGTCGTTTTATGTTTATGGTTTGGCATACCTGAAGGGTTGTACTTGCTTGTTGCAGGCTGGCTGGGAAGAGAGAACACACACAGATGGGAGAGTGTTTTACATTGACCACAGTAAGTATGAGGGTTCCACTGTGACTGTGAACCATATTCAGTAGTAGTCCGCACCTTTTCCAGGCCTCAGGAGTCTGGCGTCAATAGATGAATAAATATGTAACAATGAATATAAATAGATGGTTTGACTTGATCCATATGTTAATAATTTTAAAAGAGTCGAAAACCGTACTTCATTGTTAAACCTGATCACACCTGTGATATCGATGCCGCTCTGTTCAGAGTTATGTGTCTGGTTCTCAGACCACAATGATGTGTCTTTTGCACAGACGACGGGGATGTGTCTGGTTTTCTGTGCACAATGATGTACCTTGTGCTCGGACTACAAGAATGTGTCTGATGGTCTGACCCAATGATATGTCTGGTCCTTTGACCTTAATGGTGTGCCAGGTGCTCTGATAGGTTCAGTGCTTGATTCTGAAACCTGTTGTGAGGTTAGAGGCGAATCTGTGTTGTACTGAAGTGAGTAGCTAGTGTAATCTTAACCCTAGGTCCAATTATCCAGTTCCTCTAACCCTGATTGATTGTCTTCAGATACCAGAGGAACACAGTGGGAAGATCCAAGGTTACAGAAGCTTGGTGGTCCTGTAAGTGCTGTTTTTTCAGATAAATATAACATGCCTGCACCGTGTATTTTATTTTCAGCATGCCTGCCTATATAGCCTTTTTACAGGTTTACTAATGATAGGATTTCGTTGCTAAGAATTGATATTGCATTATTTGTTGATAAATTAACTGCAACTGATGCTTGATGAATATGTGATGGGGTATGAAATGGTCAAAGGGGAGAGAATTTGATATTACATTGCAAAAGTCATCACCCTTACCATCGAATTTGTTAGAATTGATACCTTTACAATGACCAAGATTTTCATTTTTCAGGCTGTACCCTATTCCAGAGACTATAAGAGGAAGTATGACTACTTCAGGTCCAAGTTAAGAAAGCCAGTAAGAATAATTTTCTTGTGGAACAATATTTTTCAAAGCATCAAGATTTGAGAACAGTGAGATGTGATATATTTCTAATATATCAAGATTCCTTTGACCAATAAACATCCAGGTAACATCCAGGTTACAGTGGTCTTCAGCAAACTGTGTTTGTTGTGGCAGGAAACTTCCAGAATTGGGTGGTCGGACTGGCTCTCTTGGTTGGTCTTGATGTCAACCACTGGATTGTCTGGGAGTGAGTGAGTGAGTTAGTTTAGTTTTACCATGCACTCAGCAATATTCCAGCTATATGGCGGTGGTCTGTGAACAATTGAGTCTAAGCCAGGCAATCCAGTGATCAACAGCATGAGCATTGATCTGCACAACTGGGAACAGTTGATGTGTGTCAACAAAGTCAGCAAGCCTTACCACCCGATCCCGTTAGTCACCACTTACGACAGGCATAGTCGCCTTTTATGGCCAGCATGGGTTGCTGAAAACCTATTCTACCCTGGCCCTTCATGGGTCCTGGATTGTCTGGTGCAAAGATGATTATTTATACACTGTTGTTGCAAAGATGTAATACTGCTGCATGTAGTATTACGTAAGAAAAAGTCTGAAGAAGGTTATCATAGGTCTATGAGGTAGAATATCATTACTGTGTGCAAGTTTATTCATAACCAGTATGCAAGTCTTGATTAATATCTTCTTCAGTAATGCATACAAAATTGATAGACTTATTTTGGCTGGATGATCTTTCATGTTTAAATATCAAAAAACACTTGTTTTATTAAAACAATTTTTGTGCTTTTACTTTTTCAGAATAATGTACCAAATAAGATTGACATAAAAGTATCAAGGAGAAATGTGTTTGAAGATTCCTATAGAATAATCATGAGCGTGAAGAACACAGACAATCTGAAAACAAGATTATGGATTGAGTTTGATGGTGAGACTGGTCTGGATTACGGTGGTGTGGCAAGGGAATGGTTCTATCTACTCTCCAAGGAAATGTTCAACCCGTACTATGGTCTCTTTGAGTACTCAGCCACGTATGTATAGATTCCATTCACGCTTTCCACAACCACTGTTTGTGTTGTAATACCTATACACAATGCTGCTTTTTCTTCCAGTGGTAAATACTTTGATTAGATGTTGTTCAAGTCATTATTATTGACTGATGGAAGTGGGAAAAATGTACGGTATCCTCAGATCATATTTATCTTATCTCTTTTGAATTTCCTCTCTTGTAGAATTTGAGTGTCCCTTCCCTCAGTTTGTTTTATGCTTGTTTAAAGAATTCTGTTCCTCACATATAGTGCTATACCTTCCGACTCTCTTTTTATCCCCTCGGCATGTAATACAGGAGGATATAGTCGATGCCTCGGCTGTCCATCCATCCATCCATCCATCCATCCATCCGTCCGTAATCATTTTGTTTTAGGAGCATAACTCAGAAACTGTTCAATATTTTTAGACCAAACTTGATAGATATAATAATCTCAACCACAGAGTTTTGGCATTTTTTTTGTTTTTGTTTTTCCATGGAACATTTTGGTGTTAGTCTAATGGTGGGGTAGGCTTCATTTCCAGAGTAGAACTCAAAAACAGTTCAGTATTTTTCTGCAAAACTTGGTAGATATATCAATCAGAACCTAAAGTGGTGCTTTATGTGTGTAGATATGTGTGGCAGACCCCAAAGTGGTGGTGTTTGTCTGCAATACTTGCTAGATATATCAATCAGAACCTAAAGTGGTGCCTTTTGCTATTGCTGGTTTTTTTATTTATTATTTTCTTGGTTTCCATGGAAACGTTTCAGACATAGTCTCAAAAGTGAGAGGTGTGTTTTGTTTCTGGAGCAGAACTCAAAAACTTCTTAATATCTTTCAGTGTTACTTGGTAGATATGTGTGGCAGACCCTGAAGTGGTGCCTTTTGCGTTTTTCTGTACAGATTTTTGTGATTTATTATTTTCTCGGTTTCATGGAAATGTTTCGGACTTAGTCTCAAAATGGAGGGATGGGCTTCGTTTCCGGAGCACAACTCAATATTTTTCTGCAAAACTTGGTAGATACATCAGTCAGAACCTAAAATGATACCTTTTGGTATGTACAGGTTTTTGTGATTTCTTGTTTTCTCGGAGGGATGGGCTTCGTTTCCGGAGCACAACTCAAAAACCATTTTATATCTTATAGCAGATCTTGGCAGATATATGAGGCAGATCTTGAAATGGTGACTTTTGCTGATTACAGATATATGGCACTTATATTTTTCATGAATTCCATGGAAGCATTTCAAACTTAGTCTTAAAAAACATCAAGTAACTGTCAGATGATTCATCCTTTCAAACATGTGGGGGCCGGGGGGATATGTCATCTTCTGATGACTCTTGTTATTTTCTTCTGTAGTATGAATGTATGAAATAACTCAAAAACCCAGAAAGATATCAGGGCTACTTCAAGATGTACCAGCCTAAAAGGATCTAACCAGACCAGACACCAAGAATTCAGTCAGATGTATTGAACATCTAAAACATTCACCAGACTGTACCCTGGCTAGCTGAAGCTGTAGACTGACCATCAGAAATCTAGCCCAGCAGTCGAACAGGCTTTATTTCATACACTGTTTATAAACAAAGTTATTTTTGTGGTCTGTAGCATGTGATGGCTGAGCATGTTTATCTATCTGTGGTAGTATACCTGTCTGAAAAAATACACCTGACTGAGGGTACACCAAGCTGTTAGAATACATTGTGAAGGTATGCCTGACTGAGAGAGTACACTTGGCTGTGCGAATATATCTGTCAGTGAGAGTACACCAGACTGAGGGTACACCTGATTGTGAGGATGCACCTGTATGTTAGGGTATATCTGTCTGGGAGATTTCACCAGAATGAGGGTACACACTCTTGACTTGGAGAGTTCACCTCAGAATATATCTGTCTGTGAGAGTACACCAGTTTGTTAGGGTACACCTGACTATGAGGGTACAGCTGACTGTGAGAGAACACTTGACTGAGAATCCATCTTTGAGAGTACACCTGTTCATGAGAGTATGTCTGTGAGAGTACACCTGTCTGCAAGAGTACACCTGGCACAGGGTACACCTACCTCTGAGGATACACGAAACTGTGAGGGCATATCTGACTTTGGAGCTGTATATTTCAGGGACAACTACACGCTCCAGATCAACCCTCTTTCTGGAATGGCAAACGATGATCATCTATCATATTTTGAGTTCATTGGTCGGGTTGCTGGGATGGCAGTATTCCATGGGAAGCTACTTGATGGTAAGTACATTATTGGAAACCTCCTGGTGGTAGGTAGATTATGGGAAAATGTAGGGACTTAGACAAACACCAGATGATATTTGACATGGCCTAACTAATATTTTATGTGTCCATGATCGCTGGTTTTTTAGCGACTACCTACATCATGTAACTTACTGTCAGTAATGCAAGCCTTATCAAAGTGACATCTCTCAGTGTTTTCTTTGCAGCATTCTTCATCCGTCCTTTCTACAGGATGATGTTACGGAAACCCATAACTTTGCAGGACATGGAGTCTGTGGTGAGTGCCCACAACTAGCTCTGCTATCCCAACAGTACATGGACTAAAACCACCTCTTTAAACTCACACTGTACATTATGAAGGAGTACACAGACTTGATTGTTGACGTTAAGTGACCAACAGTAGCAAACTTTGTGTGTTAGCTAGTGGTTTCTGGTATTTATAACATTGTCCTCAAAATTAAATGCATCAGTATTTCTTCTTTAAGCCAAGACCCTTATTTATCAAGGGTTAATATCGGTCTTGTTTTAGCAGAGATTAAAGCAAACATGTTACTATCTAGTGTCACTTGTTGTCTAGGACTCCGAATATTACAACTCCTTGGTGTGGATCAAGGAGAATGACCCTGAAGATCTAGAACTGCATTTCTCTGTAGAGGAAGACCAGTTTGGAGAGGTAAGTTGAGTTGGCACTCTTTTGTGCTTGATTATTGTGTCATGGAGGAGTTACCTCCCCTGACATACTGTCCTTCATTTTTTCTTGTGTACCTTGACGTGGCTCTGCCAACCAATCACATTTCTCTATTGTGACATTGTAAAGTGCCCAGTATTATATCTTATTTTATGATGAAGCCAGAGCCTAGCACTGTCACCGAATTTGTTATTTATGTTATTTATTCTGTGTATGCTGGTAAGACTAGTTCTCAACTGCTGCACACTGTTGTACTCAGATTACAGAGCGAGAACTGAAGCCAGGTGGCAAGGACATCATCGTCACCAATGACAACAAGATGGAATATATTGAGTGAGTAGAAATTGTGTTCATTTTCCTTTTTTTGCTCTCCATATTTCAAATGCATTTTATGGTATGAGTGGTTAATGTGTTGAAACCCCCAAAATGATCTGTCGATGTGTTGAGCATGTTCACCACACATACCAGGCCAAGATTATTACCTATTTGTTGATGTTAAAGTAAAACTCTGGTTAACACTGCTATAAACTGCTATAAAACTGATGCAGATGCACCTATTTACCTCTGGGTCTTACCTCATCCACAAGTAACCCATGAATATCTGGGTTAGAATTGATCTTCAGTAACCTATGCTTGTCATAAGTGGCAACTAACAAGATCAGGTGGTCGGGCTTGTTTACTTTGTTGATAAATGTTATTGTATCCCACTTGAGTGGATCCATGCTCATGCTGTTGATCACTGGCTGTCAGATCCCAATTTGATTATTTAGAGACTGCCACCATATAGCTGGAATATTGCTGAGTGTGTCGTGAAACTAAGTTCACTCACTCACTCACTCACTCACTCACTCCATTAATATAGGTACATTGCTGACAAACCAAGACACAAACGGGGATCAAACAGTGGCAACATAGTCAACTGTGCCAGCTTAGCCTTGTCCTGTGTGTAGTGTTGTCCATGTTTTGTTTCAGCCTTGTGATCAAGTGGAGATTCGTGCAGCGTGTAGAATCCCAGATGAAGTCACTGATGAAGGGCTTCAACTCCCTCATCTCCCGAGACCACCTTCAGATATTTGATGAGAATGAACTGGAGCTGCTCATGTGTGGCCTGCAAGATGTTGATGTCAACGACTGGAAGACTCACACAGCTTACAAGGGAGAGTACAACCCCAACCACCCAACCATCCTCTACTTCTGGAAGGTGAGGTACCTGCTACCTGTCATCAGGGATGTGTAAAATAAGGAACCAGGGACAGAAACTGTAGACTGTCTACAGGGGTCCATGCTTTTTATGAGACTACACTTTGAGACATAATGACACTAACCTAGTTGAAAGCTAGGACTTCTAACAGTGGGAGAGTACACTGGGTTACGGTGGGAGAGTACACTGGGTAATGATGGGACACTACTCTAGGTAACGGTTGTGATAGTGTCAACAGCTTATAGTGTCAACATACCTCAGGTAAGAGATCATCGTTAACAACTGCTACATTACTAATAGGCTGGAATATTCCTGATTGAGATGAGCGGAACATGTTTTTACCCAAGTGAATGCAGTTTGAATGTATAGTATTCCCAGAAATTATTGAGAATCATGTTGCGTCATGTAACTCATTACGTTTATTAACTTCTGGCGTTTTACTTACATAAACATGTTAAAACATCATCCTTTTACAGTCTCAGTCTTGTGTTAGTACTTTGTTAGACCTCCTCGCTCAGCAATGCATGCCTGAATACACCTAGGCACACTACCCATCAAAGTTTGTAGGTAATCGTGTGACAGGGTATCCCAATATTTGACCACCTCGGCCTTCATATCTTCAATATTTCTCAGTCCCTTTTGGTTTATTCTGTCCTTCATGACTCCCCACACATTCTCAATTGGGTTTAGGTCTGGGCTGTAACTGGGCCAGTCTAAAACTTGAACATTTTCGCCCGACAACCACTGTTTTGTGTAGCGCGCAGTGTGTTTTGGGTCATTATCATGCTGGAATATCCAATCATCTTCATACAATGTTTGTGCTGTCGGAAGAAGGTGACCATTTAGAATGTCAACGTATCTTTCTTTTGTCAAGTTTCCCGTGAAAACACACAATGGCGTCACTCCGCGAGCCGATATGCCACCCCACATGTGAAACTTCGGGCTATGTTTTGGTCGCTGGTAGATAGGTTTGACAGTATCTTTGGTCCAAATTTTCACACAATTAGGGAAAAGCCAAATAGAACTTTCATCCGAAAAGAAAACATTATCCCAATCTTGATTTTCATGAGCCCGACACCAGTTTAAACGTTTTTCCTTTTGTGCATCTTTCATCAACGGCGAGGGAATTCCACGTTTTTTCACCCAATTAAGTCTCTGTAATTCCTGCCTAACTGTTTCATTGCATACCTGAGGACTTCCTCTGCTAATCATTTCATTTCTGATGTTCTCAACACTTTTCAATTTGCCCCTACTCACAATCTGCCCAAGTCTACAGCGATCCACAACACTGAATTTCCTAGGCCGACCTGCCCCTGCTTTGTGCTCTATCCCGGTTCCTGTTTGAATATTCTTCAAAGTTCTGTATACTGTAGACAGAGGAATACCATGTCTACAAGCTAACACTTTAGCATCAGCCTCACCCCTTTCAAAATCATCTAGAATGAGCTTTCTTTTCTCTCTTGCTGTAAATTCTGCCATGTCAACACAGGAAGCTGTCTGCTCAGACAAGGGAGATAACTCTTGACGTAATGAGCTGCCTTCTAAGCCTTCAAGAGTTGTCTCCCTTATTTAGTATGCTTAGTGCATAGTGAAAGCCCTTTTTCCAATCTTAGCATCATTAGGAAAAAAACAAAGATTTTCTCAATAATTTCTGGGAACACTGTACATTCTTGCTACTGCCACACTACTACATGCAGGTAACTACACTACCTGGTCTGAATACATGTGTCTGTACTTGAATTTCAGGCTGTCTACTCCTTCAACAATGAAATGAGATCAAGATTGCTGCAGTTTGTCACAGGGACATCTCGAGTCCCGATGAATGGATTTGCAGAGCTGTATGGAAGCAATGGGCCTCAGCTGTTTACTATAGAGAAGTGGGGACATCCTGGCCAGCTGCCTAGAGCTCATACATGGTGTGTAGTCCGCGTTAACAGGGGTGTCAGTAAGCAGTGTTGACATACAGATTGCTTTTGGTGCAGATGATGAAGACATGTACTGAAACAGCTCTTGCTTGATAAAGGTGCCAGGACCTGTTCTGAAACAACTCTTGCTTGATAAAGGTGCAGGGACCTGTTCTGAAACAGCTCTTGCTTGATAAAGGTGCAAGGACCTGTTCTGAAACAACTCTTGCTTGATAAATGTGCAAGGACCTGTACTGAAACATTATTAGTCACTATACAATACCTGTCCTCTGTTGGGATAGGTGTGACTGATGTAGACAAGAGCTATCCTGATTCCAGGCACTTTGGTAGGCCATTAGCACCTGGTTGGGAACTGTCAACTGCTACAAATAACTTAGTTGACTTAGTTAATATAGAATACAAAATGATTGTATTGTCTTCAATGACCATGCTTTGTTTCAGTTATTTAACAACCTGTTAAACCTTTTGCTGTAAAAGTGTTGGAATCAGAGCTGTGAATTTTGCCTCTTCCTTAAACATGACACTTAATTATATAAAGCTACTTGCTGATATCTTTTAACTTTTTTCTGATCACACAGGTGTAGAAGTTAATTATGTATTTGCTTTTCAAAATCTTGTATTTTGTTATTTCCATACAAACATTTGGTGATTCTGAACGCTTGTGTTTGTTGTTGAAACGTTTCCTGTCAAGGCTTCAGTGAAAATAGTTATATTTTTAGTGATTTGATTTGTTTTGTTTCCATTTTCAGTTTCAACCGTCTGGACTTGCCGCCCTATGAGTCTTATACTGAGCTCCGTACAAAGCTAATCACAGCAGTTGAGAATACCCAGGGTTTCGAGGGTGTGGACTAAAATGCAAGACCCACTTACACTGTACATACCGTAGTGGGGTCTCCACTCACACAAGAGTTACTTTCTCTTGGTCACCATGACATTCTGCTAGTGTGGAGAATGTCTCATCTAATTATCGGTTGTCGTCTTTGGACGAAATATTTCAAAGCACAATGTGATACTAACCAGCTCAAATGCCCCTCAGATGGGTGTGGGAGTGTCATGTGTCCCCATGAACTGTGATGGGGACATGTTGGGCCATGTACACAGATTTGACTGATTATATGATGTGTATATCCACATCGGTAATTCCAATAATGTATACAACACCTGATGTACTGGCAGTCTGCTTGGCGCTTTGTTTTTTTGCCATGAGATTTATTGATATTTACGATGCATGCTGTGAAGGACTGACTGACTGTCACATGTTGTGTGATGACCATACAAGAACACTATCAACAGGAGGCGGCAGTGTGCTGACTAGTCCAAGAGGATGTCAGTGTCATTTGGAAGTCATAACCGTCCAATAAATGTCATGATATCTATGAAATGGATGATTCTGTTGCTGTTTCATCATGACCCTTAAATTGTTTCTAAAACAGAATGAAAAATGATATGATGTTGACTACAGAAAAAGTTTAATATGAACAAATATACATTTCTATACTTTGTTATTGTTTAATGACTTTAATCAGATGTGTTTTCGGGAGGTAGGCCAACGGGCGCAGCTGTGAGTGTGTGAATATGGATTTCCCATACAACATCAATAGCTTTAGGGGCCCTGAGAAGGATGTAACACTTGAGTGCCAGTTGACCTATTTACTGAGAACAGGTATATGGACTGTGAATGTCAGCATCCTCGTGGACAGGACAGCTGGAATGTTCTGTTCTTATGCTTCCATCAATGAAATGGATCAGATGTTCCTATTACTGGCAAACAATATATGAACCCATGTGTCATGAATATATAGCCCATGTGAATATTAGCAGCCAATGGTGCTGGGGTGTTTGATTTGAGAATTATCACCACGGCAACAGTTAATATCATGTGCAATAAAATAAAACTAACAAAACATTTATAATATAGTTTGATATGATACATGTGTGATAACGGTAAGTTGAAATAAGGACTTCATTGCTACAAAAGTCTGTGAGAGTATTAAAGACATGACTGTGTAATGCAAAGGGAGGTAACTTTGGCTGCACTAAAGGAATGGCAGTAACTATCAGCATGATAGTACAAAACAAGTGTGTACAGCTCTGTTATGTTGTCAGGAACATGGCGCCAATTGGTATGGAGGGATAATTACAGCGATGAGAACTGCAGTAAGCATAGTTGCTGTTCCTGTATCCTGCTGATATGCTGTTTTTTCCTTATTGTACATAATATTACAGCTGAAGGAACTTCAGCATTAAACTGTGTTGCTGTGCTTACACAAATAAATTTGAATATTGAATATGTACAATATTACGACCAAGTCCATTGCATATGTCAGTTGTTTTGATTACTTCTTCTAGTGCTTGTTTGTTCTTGCCAGGTTAATGTGTACATTCCGAATGTATGTTAAGATTAGTTTGTGAAGAATCTGATACTGATTAAAAATCACAGAGATGATGGAATTTCAGTTGATCAAACGTATTTCCTGCTGATCTTGAGCTGATGAAATTGTGTCTGCAACCATAAAATTGAAAACGTTTATGGTAAGATAACATACTAATGAGGTAGAGATTCTACACATGTGTCTTTTAATGTGGTAATATTGCCCTGTAATCACAATTACTGAGCAGGTATTCTTGACAGCAGTTACACACAGACTATGCTGAAGTTTCATATTCGGTTACAAATATAAATGATAATGTTCTGATCAGGATGAAAATGGCCACCAGACTGGTTACATAGTCTTCCTGAAAATAAACAGCATGCCTTGTTATTTCTTAAGTTGACTATTTTGTTAAGTAGTCGCATTTCCAAAAGATGCTACAGTTTGAGACAGGTTAGTTCCCCATATGGCCGTGTGTACGATGCTCTGTTTCACAGAGACATCTGACGATGCTAATTCTGTGTGTCGTCTGCTTACAGGTTGTGCTTCAAGTCACTTAAAGTGTAATCAGATATTGCATATTACTAAATATTCTTTTTCCAAGTTTTGACATCTACCCCTTTCTTATATTTACAATACATGTGTACAGTTGACTCCCATGCTTGTGTGTATATGTGTTTATATGTGTAACATAATGGTGTCAATATTATACAGTTGGATTATTATTATAGTGTACATACAATCTCTACTCATCTGATGTAACATATTTCATACTTGGATTTTATAAATTCTAATTGCGCAAGTCATATGCAACCTGTATCATTATTTATGCATGTGTATAGCATCAGTAGAAGAGCACTTTTTCATTGGAACTTGTTTCTTACAGGGAGGGAGGGTACAAATTGTCAATAAATTTGAGATCAGTGAATATGACTTTGTTTTTAATGAATTACTAGCTTCCCAAAGTGCTGTATGACTGGTGTAGAGAGTGATGAGGGATGGACCTTCACTGAAGGAGTGTTATAACTGATATGTCAGAACAGTGACAGCTTCCCTATATTGAGACATGTTCCTTCATCATGACACTACAACTCCTTCATGTGTTGTGTGTGTGTCAGTATGTCAGGATGCATGTACAGGCAAGAGAAGGAAGAAATGGAATACACACAAGAACATGACTATAGTTTATCTCTTGTGATATATGAAACATATTCGTTAAATTATTTTAAATATTATGTATTCCACATCTGCTTCAATCTGCAGTCTGTGACACTTTATAAATTGGGCCACATACAGTATGGTTCAAAATTATTGAGAATAGCTAAAGCATTTCATATTATTAAACGAGAACAAATCAGATAAAATTGAATGTATTGTGAAAGTGAACTGACCTTTTCATGTTGTGTAGGTAACAATTTAATATTTTATCAAGTCGCCTTGAGCTTCACGGCACAGTCTAAGACGGGTAGGCATACTTCCTATCAGAGAGGTTAGTGTCTCGTGAGTTATGCTGTCCCAGTATCGGACCACTTCTCTCTTCATGTCTTCAATTTTTGTCAACCCCTTTTGATTCACACATTCCTTCATCATCCCCCAAATGTTCTCAATGGGATTTAAGTCAGGACTATATGCAGGAAATGGTAATGCAGTCACATTTTTCTCCTGAAACCACTGCTTGGCATGTTTTGCGGTGTGTTTAGGATCATTATCTTGCTGCAAAATCCAGTCTTTTCCATAAAACACATGTGCACTTGGAAGCAGAAAATTATCTAATATGTTAGTGTAGCGTTGACTTGTCAGATTTCCCTCAAACACACACAGCGGGGTCGTTCCTAATAAGGATATCCCTCCCCATACATGAAACTTTGGGCTGTATTTAGGTCGTCGATACAACGGTGCTGACGCAGACTTTGTCCATATTTTCACATTATTGGGATATACCCATATTGAGCTTTCAGCAGTAAAAATCACATTTTCCCAGTCAAAGTTTTCATGTGCCAAACACCACTCAACACGCCTGTCTTTATGTTCTTGTTTCATGAGAGGAGAAGGAATTCCAGTCTTTTTCTCCCATCCAAGATCAATCAAATTTCTTCTAACTGTAGATTTTGATACAACTGTTAATCCCCTTTCTATCATTTCATACCTGATGTTGGAGATGCTTGCCCTTTGCTTTTTAGACGCTAAAATTCCCAGCCGGACGCGATCTGAGAAGTCCAATTTTCTGGGTCTCCCTGCTCCTTTCTGGTGCCCAAAATCCTTTCCCTCTTTAAAATTCTTCCTAATCCTATACACAGTAGAAAGAGGAGTTCCTGTTCTCTCTGCCAATGTATTTACATCATCAATTCCTTGATTACACAACTCAAAAATCAACCTTCTTTTATCTTCAGCAGACATTGTTGACAGTGCTGAGGAAAATGACGTCTGCTACAAATTCAGGGGAGGTAAGTCTAATTGTACTATACTCAGTAGGCCAAGATGAGTTACCTCCCTTATACCATTACTTAGTTTTAAGTATCAGTGAATCACTTGAGGTGTTAGGATAGCTCAAAGTAAGAAGAAAAATTCTCAATAATTATGAACCAGACTATATATTGGGGCTGATAATGAGAATTTAGTTCCATATTCAAGACTTGTTCTTGCATGTACATGTGTGTGTGGTTGCTTGATTCAACTAAAGCAGGTTTTGTAGTGGTAGTGCTGATATATATATGCTCCATTTGACCATGGTTACACCAGTTAATTTGTGTGGCAGCCACTCCGTGGTTAGTGCTAGCACGATAACCTCAACTTCCATCTTCCCAGGTCCTGGAACTTGTGGCCTTCCACTAGACCTTGTCACAAGAGGAGACACAAACTAGATACAACTAGACATTCAAATGATTGCACCAACCCACTTCTTCAACTGCAAGCTCCATACTTAAAACCTTACTACATTGTTACCCATGATCTTCAGAAAAAAACCATTAAATTTATGAAATGATGTGTTTGAGAAGAGGTCTGTATTCTTCACTGTGGACATCCATTCTAAATATTTCATGGTAAAGGTCTTCCCTGATGTAGTTTAATGCATTTGTAATATCTGAGATGATTTAGCATCTGTAGAGAGACACATAGACAAATAGAGAAGATCCACCAGACACCGAACAGCTCAGTTAGGTGTGTTAGGCAAGGTTGTAATGCAATTGAAGAATGTTGCAATTTTCTTCTGAGAACAGTAATTCAATATTCATTCACAGAATAGTTTTGGTAATTCCTGAGAGGTCCTCTGAAACATTGTTTACCAGGCGACCCATTCCTCCTCAACTCTTTTTTTTCCCATACCTGTTACCATGTACAGTGAGTGAGTTTGGTTTTACTTCATTTTCTGCATTATCCAAACAATATCACCTTGGTGGGGGAAACCAGAAATGGACATCACACATTCCAACCCATGAGGGGAATCAAACCCAGGTCTTGAGTGTGAAGAGTAAATGCATTGACCACTGGACATGGTACTGTCTGGTGAAAGCAGCCTCACACTTGGACATGCTCATTATAATAGCAACCTTTTTGCTTGAAGGTCCCTGAACCTAACATCTCAGGTTTAATAATGTTACGTCACTGAGTTGTGATCCCTTTGACGGTTGCCAGAGGTACCTCTTGTTTACTTTAATATTAACACACTTTTTGTCAGTTCTTTGTACATTTCATAATGTGGCCACATGACCTTGAGTGAAAGCCGTCAGACTATGAAGTGATGGATGCAAGTAATGTTGGCTTATTCCTGGTTGCAAATACAGAAAGAATGCAACCATAGAATGTTGTTGCACACATTAAAAAGCATTTTATTTTTTTCCAACTGGAGTGAAGTAAAATAGGGTTTAACATTGTGTCTGTGATTACATCTTACATAAAGATATGCGTTTTTCATTAAGTGGTGTATTAGCTGACACATGACCAAATTATACAACACAAGCTGAACCTGTCAACTTGTTTGTGTAATGTCTTAAGCATCAGTATTCCAGCCACAGCTGGCGGACTCCGAATAATCCAGTCTATGCTAAGATTGATACAATAGATAACATCCCACATTGCTATAACAGAAACACACATGATAAGCACTGCCACTGATCTATTCGCACCATGATTCCCACAATCTGAGACTGTGACATAGAACAGAGCAAAAATCAACACATAGGTGCAAGAAATAGGTTTTATTCACCATCTTAGCTACGAACATTGTGCAGAACTGCAAGTGCATACTGATGTTCTGCACCAACCATCCTGCTGTGACGGCGCAGTGGCCCATGTATACACACATCTTCATCAACTGACAACCCTGCACTGCTGGGGCAGGAAGACTCATCACAACAAAATCAACAGAGCTGGTACGATTCACCCATTCACTTTGAGAATCTTCACGTGTAACAATATAAAAGATCATGGCAATTGTTAACTAACTGATTTATCAAAGTCAGGCTTCAACATGATAATAGATTTGAATTTGATTGCAGTCAAGGTAAGAGCTTAAACAGATGACATACATAGTCTGAGCTCAATGATAATCATCCATTTTGACACGCTGTAGGCCTGCCTAAAGAAGGGATGGAAACTGACAGTTTGGGAGTAAATCTAGGACTCGTTTTTACTCTCACAATCTATCTACAACAAGCTACTGCTTGTGTGATAACTGGTGGACTCAGCATATGGTGTGTGTCCTTGACCTTGAAGCAGTTGGAAAACCTTTCAAAGCACTAGATGAGTATTTATTTCAACATATCAACGTGAGATACATGTAGGTTTAGTGTTTTCTCATCAAATATTGAAACTATGTTACAAATCAGATGATTGAAAAAACCAATTACGTAAATTATGATAAACCTGAACAATGTCTTGTAGTGCAAAGGAATCACTGTATGCCAATGCCACATAAACACCAAGCTGCCAGTACAAGAAAGCCCTAATGTCATGACAACAACAGCCCTGCAGAATTGGCCCCAGATAATCAATGTAAATCACAAACTGGCTTCTCCAGCAGGCCAGAGAAACAGAATAAGGGTACTGTAAGATTAGCACTGGTAAGAAAAGGAACTGCCCTTTTCTGAAACTGTTAAGCTACAAAAACATGGCAGCAATTTGCATGATTTTAAAGTTCTTATCATATTCAATGTCGGTGGGCTGGTACATCACCTGCAGCTGTTGCTGAACAGCCTTTAGAAAGGACTGGACAGTGATGCTTTTTAGGACATTACATCACTGGAAGTAAAACTTTTCAAGTGACACAAACCTGTTATAAACAGCAGTGTACTTTAATGAATATAGTTCTATAGTACACTCACAAACATGTCGACACAGTTGAAGGTTGTGTTCAAGTTGATAAGAGGGATACTGGTCGGATGGCACTGTGTACAGAAGATGCTACAAAGCAAACATCACCTTCAATGAACATACTTGTTTCTTATAACAAGGTAAGGAGAGTCCATAAGACAGATAACTTGTGATGCCTTGAAGTACCAGAATCAGCACACACACGT
Organism: Haliotis asinina; assembly: GCF_037392515.1. Classification (NCBI taxonomy): domain Eukaryota; kingdom Metazoa; phylum Mollusca; class Gastropoda; order Lepetellida; family Haliotidae; genus Haliotis; species Haliotis asinina. Next base: position 5,865,796 of record NC_090282.1, read on the forward strand.
ACCACCGGCTAAAACATCTAAACAAGATGACAAACAAAACTATCCAAACTTACATAGGCTATCTGTGAAATAAATATGCGAGATGAAAATGAAAACAAACATTGTCTTTTTGGATGAATCTATCATCAGTAAATCTATTGCCATCAATCAATTTCATAACCTTGGTGAATTTGCATAATCAAATCTTTCTGATACAACCAGGTCATATATCACAAACTTCTATTATACAAGTGAATCGCCCCAGCTCCAAAAACATAAGAAATCAGGATCGGTAGCCCCAATAAGTTGGGACTCCAACATTGCTTATTAAACATATCACCAAATGCCGGCAGGAACAGTGGCCACAAACACAGCATAAATAACATATTCACTTTGATAATGTGATATACAGCCATGTACAATATGAGGAGATGGGTTCCTGCTTCCAGTCCCAGGACACGAGGTGAGCTGAACACCACAACTGGGTGATGAATTAACAGACGGTTACTGTCCCAGAGCATGGCCAAGTCCACTACAGTTATTACGGTGAATTCACTATGAAAGCATGATTTGACAAAGGACAGTGAGTGACGGTGCAGGGTACATGATATTCATCAGCCAAGTCTCAAGTCATCCTGTGGTACCCTGTCAGTGATATATATATATATATATATATACCTTGAGAGTAACTACAAATGATGTCTGTTTTAAGCAGCAAGTACTTTCAACACACACACACGTCCATGATTATTAGTGCTACGTCACAACAGAATTAAATCTGAATGGAATTTTTCTACAAGTTGCAGACAATCTGCCTTAAGTCATAAACTTCTTTGAAGTTATTGTCACTGATTCATGATTGATGTTACTAATTTGTCATTTTCGTCTGTTCTGAGAACATCTTCTATCAATAAATAATGTATTATCTTCATGATTTCCATGACATGGCTCCTCCTCGAGGAATGAGGTCCAGCAAGTATTGTCGTTGTAGGTCAGAAGGTTTGGTGAATGGGATCTGGTACGGGAACGGTCCGCGGTGTCCAAAGGGTTGTAGTCCAAGAGGCTGTCCTGCTCTTAGCTGGGCTTGATGAGCCTGGATGAAATTCTGGTGCTGTCGCAACTGCTCCTGACTAGGCTTGTAGGAGGGTGTGAGGTTCATTGGTGAGTTTGTGGAGAGACCCATGGCGGAACTGGACACTAGACCTAGTGGTGTTGTAGACACAGGAGTTGAGGCAGTGGTGGTTGTGCTTGACCTCGGTGCCGGGGGCTCATTCACACCCTGAGCCTGCATCCGTTCGATCTCCTGTTCCTGTTGGAGTGCTTTAACAAAGGCGCTCTTCAAACGATTCGTGTGTTCCTGCTTCAATGCCTTCTTCTGGTTGGATGTAACACAGTGTTCACAGATAACATTTTTAGAACCTGGCTTCTCTCTTTTCCAGACTGGAGTGAAATCGGAGTTACACTGCACACACGAGAAGGGATTACACACAAACTTCTCATCAGGGTTTTTCTCACCCCGGGCAATCAGTTGAGAATCAATGATGTAATTAACCACTTCTTCTAAACCCAGCAACAACACAAAATCAGGGCAGGACAGGCTGGGAATGAAGTTCATCTCTGGTGGTGGTGGTTTGGGTGGTGGTATCTGCAGCAATGTCTTCTCTAGCTGCTTACGTAGAGCCAGTTTGGCTGCTGCCTGTCTCTGAGCTGGTGTCTGCACCTCTTCCTGCTGTTGTTGCTGCTGCTGCTGCTGTTGTTGCTGCTGCTCCCTCTGTCTATGGGCCTGCTGCTGTGACATGCTACGGAACCCAGATATCAGACTTGGAGGTGTTCCTCCAGGTACCATTCCTCCCCTCATGCCGTGAGTCATCAGATGACTGTGACTGTTGCCCATTCTGGGTGCCATGACTAAAGGTGGAGGTCCATGCATCTGGGAGCGAGAGGACTGAGATATTTGTTGTCCTCTCATTGGTGGCCCGTGACCATTGTGTGGCACCATCTTGGAGGAAGAACTCTGCTGTCCCCCTCTAACAAGAGGTGGTGGTCCACTATTGCTCTGTCTGCTAGAGCTGGGAGGCTTTGTACGTTCCGGTGGATGATCTTGAAGCTGGTGGGACAATTGGCTTTGTCTCAGTTTCTTCAGTAAGACCAGTTTAGCTTCTTCATTGCGAAGTTCAGCCTGCAGTCTTTTTATAAGCCTGCGTCTGTGCCTCAGTTCCTCCTCTGTTGGTTCTTTAAATACTATTCCATTTGGCATTTTAGCATCCTCATCTTCATCATCAGACAATGTAATAACATCTGACCCACTTTTCTTTGGTGCACTCAAATCTACAGGATTCTCTGGTATCCTAATATTTTCCTTCTCACTATCATCTGACTTCACCGTGGAGGTATCATCATTCCCATTTTGGGCTGGAGAATCTGTTAACCTTTGTGCCTCAGAATGTCTCACAGAATTGTTCACTTCAACAGTTAGATCTTCCCCAGTGTCCTTGACAGTCTCCACCTTGGAAGGCTCACTATCACCTTGTTTCTTAGCACTGCTTTTCTCTGTTTTCCCCTTCTCATCTGTTTTCTTTGGCTCAGTCATGTCAACATCAGACACTGATTGAGAACTTTCAGTTTTGGCAAAATCTTTGTTTTTTGAAGATTCTTCGCAATCTGATGGTGCTTTCTCTGTTTTGTTGGCAGCAACATCTGTGTCTTTATCAACTGAAGTTACCACATCTTCATCAGGTTTTACTGTGATATCTTCCTTTTCTATGTCACTACTAGTTTCTGTTGCCTCTGCAGAATCTTTGTCCCCCAATCTGGCCCTGAAAAAAAAAGGGGACACCATCACATAATTGTCATCAATGCATTTTAATGACTGGGTGAGAGGGTTTTTAACATCAAATCTGGTGTACTAGTGACATCCAGGCAGTCTAGGCAAATATGGGCTCAATATCACTTGTTATACTGCTAATACTGATTCTAACAAACCCCAGAGTAAGGTCGTGTAAGCTAACCTTTGAGTAATCTATGAGTGAGTGAGTGAGTTTAGTTTTACGCCGCACTCAGCAATATTCCAGCTATATGGCGGCGGTCTGTAAATAATCGAGTCTGGACCAGACAATCCAGTGATCAACAGCATGAACATCCATCTGCGTAGCAGGGAACTGATGACATGTGTCAACCAAGTCAGCGAGTCTGACCACCCGATCCCGTTAGTCACCTCTTACGACAAGCATAGTCGCCTTTTAAGGCAAGCATGGGTTGCTGAAGGCCTTGAGTAATCTATGACTGTCCTTTTAAATGTGAGGTGGTCAAACAGATTTACCTCCATCAGACAACAGCTACTGTTTAGGTTTCAGCTGACTCTACAGTTCCACCTAAATCTTAACTTTGGGCAGGTGACAACAGGGTTACACGGAATGCAAGTGTGACTTATGTTCTTAAAATTGTAACAATCAACGTTTCAATTCGATTATATGATGTCCATTATAGCCACTGAAATCAAGCAAAGGGAGCCCATATTGCCAGACAGAACATTGTTCATGACTTGAGCTTCAATTGTTACTCCTGTGGAGTAAACCAGAGTATACTGAATAGCAAAAGAAACACAAGTTTTGAAAAAATCAAATCTCATAAAAGTAAGTGAGTAAGTGTCCAGGGATTGGGAAGGCAGGAGCCAAGGGGCCATTTTGCACATTAGAATAAAAAATGGCCAATTATAATTTTGAACTTTACTACTGATACAAGGACAGTGGCCTTTTATACATTCAGAAAATGGTTAATAATCCTCAAAATGGCCCATTGTCAAAGTTCTCTATCCCAATCCTTTTAAGTGTTCATGTTTGTGGCTTCTATCTAAAAACTTGACCAAAAACAACAGAGTAGCATTTCTTTTGCTGTTCAGTACATATTCCTGTGACAAGGAACCGTTGACCCTCATACTAATTAAACAAAAAGACAAAGTCATCAATATCCCCTGCAATGGCAAAATACACTTCATGAATATGTCTACTAGTTATGATGATGTCAAATGTTTGATGTGTATATGACAAAGTGGAAGGATAGTACTGAACGTTTTTGAAAGTCCTGCTCCAGAAAGGAACATCACCACCAAATTCATATGAAGCCAAACGTTGGAATGGAAGCACAAAAAACAGTACACCACCAGACCTATGTTTTGTGCCAAGTTTGGTTGAAGAAATAGTGAATGGTTTTATTTAAGTTCTGATGCGGAAAATGGAGTACATGTGTACCACCAAATTCAGTTTAAGTGGAGCTTGTTGCAATGGAAATGCAAAAAGTATTTTATTCAGAATTTCAAAACTAGCAAAAGGCACAATACACCACCACGCCTACCTATGTGCCAAGTTTGGTTTAGAAATATTGACCAGTTTTGAAGTTCTGCTCTGGAAATGAGCGCATCCACCAAATTGAGTCAAACTTGAACTTGTTGCTATTGAAATGCAAAAAAAATTTTATTTTTTTTCAAAATTTGAAAACTATCAAAAGGCACCAGTTCACCACCAGACCAATCTATGTGACAAGTTTTGTGAAGAAATATTGAAAGGTTTTACAGTTCTGCTCTGGAAAAGAACACTAGCACCAAATTCAGTCAAAGTCAAACTTGTTGCCACAGAAATGCAGAAATATCTTATTCAGAATTCTAAAACTACCAAAAGGCACCAGTACACCACCAGACTTGTTCATGGGTTAAGTTTGGTGAAGAAATAGTCAACGGTTTTGACATTCTGGTCCGGAATAGACGAATGTGGAGGGGCAGACGGATGGGATTTTAGTCCCATCCCCCAGCTAAACGTGTTGCAGGGGATAATTACATTTGTGACATCATTTGAATGTCTGCTGGTTCCATTACTTTACAGTAATGGAACGATGTGTACCAGTGATGTGAACACAGGTCACTGTACGCTTCCATCAGTAAATATGTAAATTCTGTCCTGGGATCTCCACAAATCAAAATCTACACTTATTATGTCATTCACATTCACACTAGAAGCGGAACATTGTGGGACAGATAAAGCACTGCATATTTCATTAGATATCCTGATATGCACACATTGGAACTAAGCAGGAAAATCACATAGTCCTTGTCATATCACCAGTGTTAATGTTTAATGTAGGACTGGCTCATAAGGACAGAGTTTATGGATGAGCAACTTCTATATTTAGGTGATTCGATGCTTCCATACCGATTCCTGTATCAGTGTCATGCAAGTACCAAACAATCTGTATCTGTTACCTGAATAAAAATGTTATTCATCCATAAAATTTGTCCTCCTAAATATGCCACAAAAAGCAGTGGGCCTGTTCTGTCAAATTAGCTCACAAGGATTGATAACCATTAAGTAAGTATCGATTGATTTTATATGATATTATTGATGACACTATTTTGCTATCGATAATCATTAATATTTGTTTCAAAGAAAGTATTCCAATATCTATCTCTCCAGCCAGCTCCAGTCAAATCTGTAACATGTTGAGAAGGAGGAAATACACTGTTGCACTTAAGATTCTGACAGGGTGGTTCAAGACTAAAAAACACAATAACATCATTGGAGGACATCAGTTTTTTCTTTTTACAATTTGAAACAAGGATCTTGCTTTTCTCAATCACTGCAACATGAGAAATGTATGTGCAGCTGATTGGGGGGAAACAAACCTCTTCTCTGGCATCTGCTCATCCTCCTCATCGTCCGGCGATGATCGCTTCCGACTTGTCTCCACTGTGTCCTTTTCTCTCGCATCATGATCAGGGACACAGGCCTCAGTCTCCTCTCTGTCAGAGAAAACATGTCGTCAGTATGACTAGATCTTACATAACATCCAGTTCGGAACTGTCACATCAGTATTTAAATGTCATTAAAACATGACTGACCTACAGCTAGCACTATATACAGATATCTTGACATTAACATTATCTCATATGCACCAACTGGCCCCAGACCTATAAACTATCAACCTATACTTGTTTTTCAGCATCATTTTCAGCACATATGCTAAATACTAAAATTTGGGGGATAAATACCATCACAGCATTGATGTAATGTAGGTCACAGACAACATGATTCAGTATATTGATGCTATCAAATTTCAAGAAGTATGCTAGACATATGGTCTTGAGGTATATGACTCTTATAATCTAACACTTCTTTGCTCTATGGGATTACAGTTGACAAATAATTAGGGTGTTTACAAAATTCAAAGAAGGGCATGTTCCTGCATATTAAAGAAAATGAAAATTACTCAGACTTGGTTGTTAAGGTTGGAAAGCAAAGAGCCAGTCCTTCAAAAAGCTAAAGCAAAACGAGAATCATCCATACATCTGACGCATAAGAATATTCCTGTAAGGTGTTACAACTTGCATATTGCATGAGGGAGGGATCAAGGGTGCAGTTATTTTAGAGAGCTATGTATGTACACTTCAATACATTGCTAACCTTTATATCATCATGCCATGCAAGACATGAAATGCCAACTAAAATGTACCACTTACATTCGATCCGCATTCTTCGTTTCACTAGTTTCACTTGCATCCATGACCTGCAAGGATAACAATGACATAGTAACTCACAATCATCTCGACCATTATTGTAAAGACATATCTGCCACTACTGCACTGATGAGTGCAAGTCTATTTCCTAAAATGATAAACAGAATAGAACTTTAAACCTGTGATTACCAGGTTTTGTAAATCAAACACCTAACGTACTAACTTCTGTGGGATATTAACATATTAAGCCACATACATGGACTGTTAAGATGTAAAATCTAAGAACCCCTATGTAATTCTGAAAATATTACTTACGACACCCCAATTTCTTCATCAACTTAATAAATTTAGAAAAATAAATAACCAGCCAGCAATTAAAACCACAGAGTACAAAACTAAATAGTAGAAATAACCGTAATACTACTGAAATATAACCAACACCAACAAAATCAAACAAAGAAATGCATTGCTTTGGAAAAGGGAAAGCCCCTCCCCACATTTGATCATCCTTCATATAAAATACTGACGCAATCAGCAATAGAGTCACATAAATTACAAGAATGAACTTCGATTATTAAAACAAAAATGTTCAAAATTCCAAATGATGTTGTAATAACAATATTATTCCATCACAAATGGGCCTACTGATTTACGAATGCAGTGGTGTTTCCCTTCGTTTGCCGGTCACTGCTAAAAATAGAGAAATCCAGAACGAGGCTACTAACACCATGACCTTTTCTAACACCGGAAAATTAACAGATTAATAAAATTAACTGATTTGGGTGAGGTGTCCTGTGCGACCACTGGCCTATTCCGTAATCTCAATCCATTCCTTAATGTCTTTACTATATAAAATCTACAAATAACCGTATATTTACCGGTAGTTATTGACATATATTTCACATATCAACACAAACATGCGCTGATCTTTTGTTGTGCAATGAATCAGATAAACGACCGGAACATTCGAGCAAGACGCGATCCAGGCCGATTCAGATACAAACTTGCTCGAGTGCAATTCTGACTTATTAAGTAGTTAAATAAGTCGGTATTAAAGCAGAAATACGTGGATTTTCACGGGGGAATCTCCGTTCTAAGATTAGATTTCACACGTTATTCATAGCGCGGAATCCACCTTTCGGGCACTTGCTTCAAATAGGAAAGTAGGCCAAGCCAGGCATTGCTCAACTAAAATGGCGATATTGCAGTTAAGTAAGCATGTTGAGACATCAGTGAAATATATCAACAACGAAAATAAGCTTCAAGTACAGTGGATTACAAATGTACCCCGACCTGGTATGGGCCACTTACTCACCGTCACCGATCAGAACAATCCACTTCACGATGGGTAGACAGGGTAAAGTTTCAGTTTCCACGGAGCACTCGTGCCCGACCGTCTCCAATCGACCCGCGAATCACTGCACGGCGTGTCTCGCACGCCTCAAATATGTCTCCGAGAGCGTTAATGAGTACCTCCGGCGTCAATCCGCAATCAAATTCACCTCATTGTTCTTTTCTCTCCATCTTTCCTTTCAACATGGCTTCCTTCTGTTCATCTTCATGTATGGGGTTCTCCCCTGGCTCGGCACGGCGCAAACAAACAAATTGTTTACAGATAAACAATCTATAAATAGTGATTGGATTGAAAAGTCACGTGACCCTCAAGGAAACAAGCTACCGCGCATTATGTGACCACCGTCTGTTGACCTTGTTTCCAAAAATAGGCATCCCATTTTTCCATCATCTTGACAACTCGGCACCTCAAGTCATTGGCGTAACATTACATACGCAGGGGGGAAATCTGCGAAAAATTCGCACATTGATTCGTTTTCTCCTAAAATCGTTATTTCCGGCAAATCCATATTGAATAATTTATCGTGTGTCTACTGCCACTTATCTGCCATGTTTTACACAAATCTTCTTATATAATGTTGAGTACTAGTATCACAGTATTGATTTTGTGCACATACGGTCTTATGTATGGCAAAATGATATTGCATTTCACGTTGAGCTGAGAAAGGTGCTGACATAATTTAACTTTCCAAGGAGCTGACTTATATAGACTAATCGATCTTTTACAATTTAATGCGACCACCATTTTAGGAATTGTAAAATTCCGCTCCATAGCATTTGCCTAGGATGACCCAAAAATCGTCTTACGACATGTTTCACAAATATATCACTGTAGGTTGATGCAGACAGTCTGACATGTGGATAGTACCAACATATATGGAAGGTTAAACGATAGCTGTGGTACTGTCTGTTTATCTTTAGTGTGCAATCATCTATATCCATTGTGTGTTCACTCTTAGTCCATCCTATCTGTAAAATTGTTTCGTGCACCAGGTATTAAGACAAATGCAACTTATGTTGCGAATCAGACTTTCAGCTGGAGACCTGTGTATTTGAATTTCGTCGTGACACTAACACGGTATGGTAAAATATAACTGTAATACTGTCACGCTCTCTCTTACTATCTCACACTGGAACAATGCAGCTAACACAGGCTGTAACGCTATTACAAACTCGAACTCCCTGACATGATCGTTTTGGCTGTGTAACTATCCACTGTCCTATGTTCTGGCATGGGTTTTCTAACACCGTCTAACGCCCTAGTATATTGCCACTCTACGACGCCCTAACACGAACTCAAACACTCTCTAAGAACACTAACAGAACAGTGCGAAATTAGTTTCAGAAATATGTATCTACAAAGTGCATCAATAGGTTGTTCACATTTATTTATGCATATGGAATAAGGAATGTGCTGAAAGAAACACACCATACATGAATGGGTAAATCATGAACTAAGAACGCCTTGAACACAATCGATATGTTGTTAGCACCGGAGCAAGGACAGTACATTTTGCATCGTGAATTACCAGTCATATGTTCCTCTCTCTGGACGTGTGCGAGCCGTATATTAGAATTTATTAAACTTCCAGAGTACACAGAAACAAGCATATTTTGCCCACGCGTATTACACTCCTCTGGTTTGGGGGATAAGCTCTGATACAGTCATGTGGACATGTTAAAATGTGTATAGACATATTTTGAAAGGTATTTATTAATAGAACCCGCATTTGTGGGAGAGAATCCATGATGCATTTGACGATTATTCAACTTAATATGTTATTTCATGTAAAACGTGTTAAAGCTTTAATGTTCGTATAATGTCCGTTCGTTGATTGTGTTTCCGTGCTACTATCTACTATTCTAACACCATACCCACCTAAAGGTAAACACTAACTTCCACATGTATCTTGATACACATATTGGTGTCTTTGCTAGCAAGTAAGACTTCAGACCATAGTTAACTATCATGTCTACTGGTCTCAGCAATGTACCCCTTGCAAGGACCCCCGTTATGTACCCATTTCTAGCTTATGACTATGTTGCAGTTAGTGCCCTGTGGAACACTGTGACAGCGTGTGTATGTGTTGCAGGAAAATAAGTACCTGTTAGGCTTATCTGCAACATGAAATCAGCAGACAAATAAGCGGGGGCTGTATGCCTCGAGTCAAATTTGCCGCTTGTCCCCAGCCACTGTCTATCCAAGCGCGTGCATGTCACAGCATACCAATGTACATGATTGGAGGTTTTCACGGGCACATTATGTGAAGCATTGTCGTTTCAATGATGTCTCATAGTGAACTGCGTGTAAAATGGCATATACTGGTGTATCTCCCTCATTCTAGAGGTGGTTATGTGGTTACAGGTATCCTACACCCAAAGCAGGTGCGCATCGTTATATAATTCATCTTGACTGTTGACACGAACGAGGATGTCTAGCCAGCTTCAGCCTCGTAGTTTGTCATAGAAATACGTAGAATTTTTTAAAATAATAATAATGGTTTATCAACTAGAGCCCACGAGGTCTAGACCAATGGAGTCATTATAGAGTTGAGTTTGGCCTTTTAAAGAAACACATTAATATCTTGTGTCTTGCAGACAGAACAGCTCATCCCTGTAGTAAGGTAGAGTCATGTTATGTGTTCGTCCATATTAATTGGCATTCTGGCAATATATTCATACCCTGACAACCCATATTTCTGTCGGTGTATTTTTGTAGTATTCACCGATTCGTTGTTTCAGAATGATCCCAATAGTTATGATAAAAAGTGTTTGCTGTTACCATACGAATTTGTTTATAACGTAGATATTGATATTGCTATTGACCATGCTATTTGTTGCCGACCTTCACTGTGCTAAAGTATCCTTCCACCTCTTGAGTACCTGAGAATAGGTAGATATAACATTCCTGATCTGATCTGTCACATCAAACTACACGATGCACTGCTACTGATATCTTTATCGCGATATCCTCCCAAGACTTGTACCAGCCAAAACCTCCTCGCAATTAAACAACAAAGTATAGGGTCCAGCACACAACTGATATGGGACTGGGTGCGTGACAATTTCCACCCGGGCAATTGATATGGACTACCAAAACTCAAAACATGTTCGGTGAAGAAACTGATTTCTCCCCACTCATCACGTCCCTCAGGATATGGAACAACCCATCTGAACCTGGAGTATTCTCCCCAGCTCCCGCAGCGGTATTATATGAGGAATGGGATACATACATTTTGTAAGCCATGACACCATTCTAGTAGAATGCATGATAAGTAAGTCATGATACCAATATATTACAATGTCTGACAGCACAGGTCAGTCATGAAACTATTGTATTATAATGTCTGATGACACACTTGAGCCTTGAAATCATGTATTACTGTGTCTGATAGCACAGGTAAGTCATTACACATAGCTGTATGATGATGTCTTGTAGCACACGTAAAACGTAACAAACAGTAACACAACATAATATGTTTTATTAATAATGAGTAGTGTGCTCATAAACAGTGTCACGTGTAATGTCTTTCCTGAATGTGAATTATTGATTCCTCATTGTTCATCCAGGCTGTCTAGAAGTTGTGGGTGGGTGGTTCTGGTGGGTGGTCAGCTGCTGCTTTAGACAGTTTGCTGTACGCTTAGGTATTCCTTTTATTGGACAACCGGACCAGGTCTTGCGCCGTGTGGCAAATGGTCTTCCGGTAAACAAGAGGAACCTTCTACCCCCGTGGCAGAATGCATAGTGTTAGTACTTACAAAAAAAACCCCAAAAGCAAAAACAAAATGCAAAACAAAACAGAAAAGACCCCAACAACTTAAAAAAGAGAATAACAATACTAACTGATGCCACATTTGATATTCCTTCTATTAAGCTACACATTCATTTCTGCTCACCACCAAATCCCCGTCGATCTGGGCTGTTCCAATATCAAAACAGGTGGCCTAATTTTCCTCCTTGAACCATGTAGAATGTTTTGGAAGGAAACTTCATCTCATCGCTGCACAGGTGGTATGTCACTAGAGGTGTACAATGAGCTATTTGGTTTGTTATCTGATACTGTTTGACTGATGTGAGTTCAGATTTGGGAGAGGATGCAACACATGAAGACACAGACATGAAGATAGCGCACTAGTTCTAGTAAACTGCCGGACAAAGGGTACAAGACTGAAGTACTACAAACGTATAGTCTAAAACACAGCTGTCATGCCACATTCCAGACAGAGCCATCAGTTACACGGACATCTGCAAAAATATCCATGAGTTATTTGGCGAGTTTACGTGCTACAATGAGCATGTGAGTTCCCCCAGTTTGTGTTATTATGTTTTATCACTGGGCGTCATCTGGTTATATGACACATCGCCTCTGAAACCATAACGTGAAGATGTGAAGATGTGAAGTTCAAGCCGGGTTTCTCACACCACCTTGAGTTGGAGTCACTCATGAGACGTACTAGTACGTTGTACTTATGACGACAGCACAACGTCTCCGCATGGATAGGAGCACCCGTAGGAACACCCTAAAGCCATTGGTCAACGAGTGCTTGCCCACGTTCTTGCAAGGTCTGTGGCTGATTAATCTGGCGCTCGTCTTCTAGCTCAGCTCATCTCAAATGTGTTCGGGCTCATGCCCAGGGAAGGTCTGCCCACAATATCAACATCGTCGTTACGAAAGAAGTTGTACGTCAGTACTGCACATGTATATGAAAAGGCATGCAAGTTCCAAATGTATCAGCATAAAGACGATTTTTTTAATCTTATGTAGATATAAACTAGTGGTCAAAAGAAAGTGAATTCCCTTAGTGATTGTCAATAATGAGTGAGTGAGTGAGTGGGTGAGTGACTTGAGTTTTATGCTTTACTCGGCAATATTCCAGCCATATGGCGGAAATCTGTACATAATCGAGTCGGACCAAACAATCCAGTGACCAACAGCATGAACATCGATCTGCGCAACTAGGATCCGATGACATGTGTCAACCAAGTCAACGAGTCTGACCACCCGATCCCGTTAGTTGCCTCTTACGAGAAGCACAGTCGCCTTTTATGGCAAGCATGGGTTGCTGAAGGCCGATTCTAACCCGGACCTTCAAGGGTCAGTGATCAGAAAAAATCAAAGCAAACATACAACGTTTTTAAGTTAATGTACATTTAATGAAACCAGCATTTGGGACAATCCACCAACACTGTCTATGAGAAACACATCACAGATGACGAGCACGGGACAGAGGGGTAGGAATACTACAGTTCACAGACACAACAAGAGTCAGTCATGGAATGCCTGTCACTTCAAGTCTCTGGTCACGCATAGACACCCTTAGGGATGAGTGTGACAATCTCTAGAGGCTATACACGCCCAGAGTCGCTGTCTCATCGATGTCGTCAGGTGACGAATGAAGTCATTCGGAATCCTATTCCGTTCGTTCCTGAGAACGTCTGCAAGTTTTTGTCGGTTGGCTGGGGGGCGTGGTCGTCTTCTCACCTGGCGATTCAGTGGAAGAACTTGGATATTTTGGGCGTTCAAGAAGGTCTGGACAATTCACGCTGTGTGTGGCCTGGCGTCGTCGTGCTGCAGAAGTGTTCCTTATTGTTGGTGGCGAAGAATTGCCACGGGGTGAAGAATGCCATCTCTGTATCTCTGAGCGTTTACGTTTCCACGTATTACGACCAATCGTGTACGGTGATTACCACACATTCCTCCCCGCACCATCACACCGGATGCACCAAAAGGATGCACTTCTTGGACGCTGTTCAGCGCTAGTCTTTCCCCTCCGCGGCGGTCAACGGTCACCTGGCCATCATTATGGATCATGGCGAATCGGCTTTCGTCTGTGAAAAAACACTCACTGCTAATTTCGTACAAGCCAATTTTGTTCAGTGCTTGTCCACTGTAACCAGCGACGACAGTGTTCCTGGGTCAATGCCATTCAACGCTGAGAACGTCGAGCTCTGCTACCTGCAGCACGAAGACATCGTAGCACGGTACGTCGACTGATTACATGTCCTTGAGCCGTTGTCACCGTACCGTTGCCGTGATGACCCGGTTGCACAGATGAAGAGTAAAATGATGGCAATATATATGGCTGTTATTGGCGCCCATCTGCCTCATACCCGTAACCCCCTTCCTCTCTTGCGCTGTTAGTCGTGGCTTAATTCCGGTGCTTTTCTGTGAGGTGAGAATACATCTCAGCCACCGATTGGCTGCCTTTTTACACCAGTTCTCGACAAGCATTTTGCAAAATGTCCGAGATACACGCTTTGCCATTTGTCGCAAATTCATGTTGCTTCTACACCGCCAACATGCTGCGTTTGGGCGCATGATCAGTCAGTGTTTGGGCGAAAAGGATTTTACTAACTTGAACGACTTTGCCAAATTCCCTTTCTGTTGGTCATGAGTTTATAAATCCAGTCGTTACTGAGCGCAGGATGAAACATACACGCTGTCAAGCATGTTATGTGTTTTCAGCGATGATCGAACTCCTGAATCGTGGGAGCAATGACATGACCCAAATCGTTCAGAGGACGGACATTTGAATGGTTCAAGGACCCGTACCTACTTCATAAAGATTTACAGTCCACCAGATCCTACATATTAGGAATGTGTTGTCAGATGTCAGAGAGGCGTCGGTGTAGACGATCAGATTTCAATCAGATTGTGTCGAAGCACTCAGGTGGTTGGAGAGCTTATGGTTTGAAAAGCCCAGTTCGCCGATTTGTGGTGGATTCAAGCTAATACGGCGTTAGACTAAACTCGATTATTCAAATCGATCACTCTTAACCTATTGAGAGGTGCGGTGCCCACGACACACATTTGCCACAATAATTAAGGAATCAGTTAATCACTTACCTTTATTTGTTAGATTTATTTTGTAATATCAAAGAGTATTCAGCACTTGTACGCCATGGGCCGTTGTTGCTGCAGTGCAGAATACAACCCACTTTTTAACATTAGCCGTCTATACGTAAACTGTTCTCCTGGCGACTCCTGTATTTATATACTGACATGAGGCTTCCGCCATGACGTGCAATTATGCGTAAATATGAAACGATTAGTTGTTGTTTTTACTTTCAGGTGGCTATGAATAAAAATAAAAGTGACATTTCATGATGTTCCATAAGAGTGCCAAACTGGTTTCAGACGCTAAATATGTTATATTTGCCAGGGACATTAACATGACGGCCATGAGCCACAGTAATAAACGCTTGTGTATCTTAATATGCAATATATAACAAGGTTTAGAGTGATACCAGTTCAATAGCTCGCAGATGGCTGCTGAAACCGCCGATTCATGGTGAGACTCATGATTAGAATTCTTACAAGTTTGTGGTAACCAGTATCGTATGACCAGGCGCTATGGCTTAGTTCATGACTGTCACAGTATCTTTATTGCTTAGGTCGATGCTCATGATACGATTCACTGGATTGTCTGGCCTAGAGTCGATTACTTATAAAACCTCCGTCATAGCTATTCGGAGCTGAGATGTCCAGTTGGTACATGGTTGGTGCATGGTGAACACTGAAGGTGGCAGTAGGTATAAGGCCACGGGATAGTTTTCATGTACGTCACCCTTCAGCTGACAACACGTTCAGGAGAAGACCTTTTAAAAAACAACATTGCATGTTTTGTATGTAAGTTATTTCCATAAACTTTAGGTCTTTGTGACCTAGTAGATTAATAAACATACACATATGCATCAGGCTGTGACGGAACCTGTTCTCACGGTCTACTTCGCTGAGCCCTTTTAGCTGGTCCCCATTTTCGTCACAACAGTGTGACGGCGTAATGTCGATCTCAGCATAATCCATTGTTGATTAGCAACAACAATGACGGTGTCGGTAACTCCCATTCTATCAGTGTACACGACTACCACAACATTTTAGGGACGTCGTATCCATATTACCTTCTGTCTGGTATGAGCTGCTGTATTCATCAACGCCAGACCCGAAGAGCCAACGGCATGATCTTCATTCATTATCCTTAACGGGGACGGTGTGATCTGCGTTCACGTGTATGAAGTCCAAAGATCCCTGTATGTCGTGGTCAGAGCCCATATCGTAGTTGTCTTATTAAGTCATGCAGATGAACGCAGATCACACCGCACTGGCCTTAGTAACTCATGCAGATGAAGGTAGATCACACCACACTGGCCTTAGTAACTCATGCAGATGAACGCAGATCACACCGCACTGGCCATAGCAACTCATGCAGATGAAGGTAGATCACACCGCACTGGCCTTAGTAACTCATGCAGATGAAAGTAGATCACACCGCACTGGCCTTAGTAACTCATGCAGATGAAGGTAGATCACACCGCACTGGCCTTAGTAACTCATGCAGATGAAAGTAGATCACACCGCACTGGCCTTAGTAACTCATGCAGATGAAGTTAGATCACACCGCACTGGCCTTAGTAACTAATGCAGATGAAAGTAGATCACACCGCACTGGCCTTAGTAACTCATGCAGATGAAGGTAGATCACACCGTAGTGGCCCTAGTAATTCATGCAGATGAAGGTAGATCACACCGCACTGGCCTTAGTAACTCATGCAGATGAAAGTAGATCACACCGCACTGGCCTTAGTAACTCATGCAGATGAAAGTAGATCACACCTTAGCAGCCCCAGCAACTCATGCAGATGAAAGTAGATCACACCGCACTGGCCTTAGTAACTCATGCAGATGAAAGTAGATCACACCGTACTGGCCTTAGTAACTCATGCAAATGAAGGTAGATCACACCGTAGTGGCCTTAGTAACTCATGCAGATGAAGGTAGATCACACTGCACTGGTCTTAGTAACTCACGCAGATGAAGGTAGATCACACTGCACTGGTCTTAGTAACTCATGCAGATGAAGGTAGATCACACCGCACTGGCCTTAGTAACTCATGCAGATGAACCTAGATCAGACCGCACTGGCCTTAGTAACTCATGCAGATGAAGGTAGATCACACTGCACTGGCCTTAGTAACTCATGCAGATGAAGGTAGATCACACCGCACTGGCCTTAGTAACTCATGCAGATGAAGGTAGATCACACTGCACTGGCCTTAGTAACTCATGCAGATGAAGGTAGATCACACCGTACTGGCCTTAGTAACTCATGCAGATGAAGGTAGATCACACCGCACTGGCCTCAGTAACTCATGCAGATGAAGGTAGATCACACTGCACTGACCCTGAGTAACTCATGCAGATGAAGGTAGATCACACTGCACTGGCCCTGAGTAACTCATGCAGATGAAGGTAGATCACACCGCACTGGCCTTAGTAACTCATGCAGATGAAAGTAGATCACACTGCAGTGGCCTTAGTAACTCATGCAGATGAACCTAGATCACACCGCAGTGGCATTAGTAACTCATGCATATGAACCTAAATCACACCGCACTGGCCTTAGTAACTCATGCATATGAACCTAGATCATACCGTAGTGGCCATAGCTATTCATGCAAATGAAGGTAGATCACACCGCACTGGCCTTAGTAACTCATGCATATGAACCTAGATCACACTGCACTGGCCTTAGTAACTCATGCAGATGAAGGTAGATCACACCGCACTGGCCTTAGTAACTAATGCAGATGAAGGTAGATCACACCGCAGTGGCCTTGGTAGCTCATGCAGATGAAGGTAGATCACATCGTAGTGGCCTTAGTAACTCATGCAGATGAAGGTAGATCACATCGTACTGACCTTAGTAACTCATGCAGATGAAGGTAGATCACATCGTAGTGGCCATAGCAACTCATGCAGATGAAGGTAGATAAACATCGTAGTGGCCATAGCAACTCATGCAGATGAAGGTAGATCACATCGTACTGACCTTAGTAACTCATGCAGATGAAGGTAGATCACATCGTAGTGGCCATAGCAACTCATGCAGATGAAGGTAGATCACACCGTAGTGGCCTTAGTAACTCATGCAGATGAAGGTATGTCACACCGTAGTGGCCTTAGTAACTCATGCAGATGAACGCACATCACATCAGCGTTGTGTTGATATCAGCACAATGACGGTACCTGTAACTCCCATCCTACCACTTTACACGACTTCCTTAACATATCAGGGACGTCGTACCCATATTATCCTGTGTCTGGGATGATCTGAAACATTCAACGCGAGATCCCATGAGCAAACGGCATGATCTTCGTTCATCATCCTTAATGTGCACTGTGTGATCTACCTGCATGAACTCCAACAATCCCAGTGTGGTGTGATCTTAGCCCACACTGGCGCCAGCAACTCACACCGATAACCGTAGATCACACCGTAGTGGCCATAGTAACCCATATTAGCCTTTTGAGCTCATACAGAGGAACGTAGATCGCACCGTGGTAGCCCTACCTCTGTGCATTTTGTCTGTATTTACTGCATTGGCCCGTATGCATGCATATCATATGCATTTACTGCCTCGGCCCATGTGTATATAGTCTTTATTTACTGCCACCGCCCATGTGTATTGTATGTATTCACTGCCTTCGTCTGTGTGTAAATTGTCTGTATTCACTTCCACCGCCTGTGTTTATTTTGTTTGTATTCACTGCCACCACCCATGTGCTTATTGTATGCATTCAAAAGGGGGTGAATGTATCCTCGCTGAATGTATTACATGAATATGACTTTAAGATGTGGTGTTTCGTTCTGGCTGGGAGACATGTTCCAGTACATCAAGATGTGTTCTGTTGGATTTCTCATGCGTATTCTGAGACCAATAAAATTCAAACATACCCTATCGGCTTGGCAACTGGACCCTGGGCGGACAAGACATAGTCGCTATCGTCTTTTAATCGCCAAGGCGTGACTTAGCACTGTCGTCCACGAAGGCTGACCTTGTGTTCAGAGGATGGTCATAGAAATGTGAAATGTGTCACAACAATCCCATCTTTGATGTCAATGATGCTGTACTAGATTTTGTCTGGTCGTCACAAGGCCACGTTCACAGTCATGTGAGAGACATTCCCAAGCCATCAGTTCACCTTCCTCCAAACGGTACTTGCTCCAAGACATTCCGTTGTGCATATACAATGTCTTGTGGTGCCGAACACGACCTCATCGAGTTGTTTTGTGCCCTGTGGAATAGCAGAGGTCTGGCAGGTCGTTTGACTCTGCATCATGTTTCCGGTGATTTGGACCGCTTTGATGGGGCAAACAAGTTCACTTGTGATGAACGGATAAAGTCGTTTAATTTTGAGAATAGGTGTATCATCCCAAACTGTTGTCTCTCGTGGTCCACCTCAACGCTGGCGGAGCTTAGCGTTACTAGTTTGCTGGTGTTTTCTGGCTGCTTGGCTGATAGTCGACATATGACAACATGGAAATCTCTTGCAATAAGCTCTGAGCAGTTGTTGGTTGAGGAGGCCGCATATTGGCTTCAAAACGTACCTCACTATGGGAATCAAATGTCACCGAATGTGTTCCGTTACTTTCTTTTGTTTTTCTTTATGCCTTTCTTCTCGGATTGGCAAAATCAAAAGAATTTTAACTTGAGGTATATCAGTGATCTGATAATGTTTATTGATGGTCAAATAGCCGAGTCCCTCCGGATAATTACCCACCTGAGTTACAAACTAATGACAAATGTTGAAAGATCAAGGCTATGCCATTTACAGTCGAACCAAAGCTTTAAAAAATTCATTAGCTGACAAGAGAAGGACACTCCAACTCTGACACATCAGCAACAAGGATGATTCAATTCAATTTTAGCTTGTGCCTTATGTTTCCGTGTTCTTTGTGTTAACACTTTCTTGCCTTTGTTCGCGTATCTGATGCTTGTCATGAAAGTCTGAAGAATAGGTGACAACGTCTTGTACTGTTACTATTATCGCGCGTCTGTAAGACTCGGGTCGCCAATGACTAGGGTTCCTGTGTGAAACCCACTTTTGGCGTCAACTGTCTTGATATTGTTTGAGTATTGCACAGAAACATGCTCGATGAAGGATGCATCGCAAGCTGCACAGAAACAAAATGCTCGAATGCGGTACTTATGTTTTGGCTGTTAAGCTTGCCGGCGAATACCTAATACCGCTTTGAAAACATTTGGAATGTTTTGGTCAAATCCCCCGAGTACTTTCTTTTGTCAAAATGACAGAACACTCTTCATTTCTTTTTTGTTCATAAAACGCATACATTGGTGTGATTTGATTTGCATATCTATTTTAGCGTCATGTCTCATAAATCACACTCAAAACAAACAATGTGAGCGAGAGATCCAGGGGGCTACTGCAAAAGAAATGATAGTGGACGAACTCGAGAGGCATGTATCAGGCGCATTTAGAGACAATATGCCCCCATCATATTGGACATTGGTGACAGCCCCCCATCACTACAAACACGTTTGACAGCGCCAGTTATTTTCCCCAGTTATTGTTCCTGGACACCTCATTGAATGATATTTTCACGCCAGAGTAAGTTTCAGTCTTTATTCAGGTGTTTTCTGGCGTAACCAAAAGCTCATAAAGATAACAATGTTTCGTCGCTAACCAAATTGCTAGCTATCTTTATAGACGCTAGATTGCTTGTCAGAACGTTAGGTCATGAAATATATAAAATAATCTTTGACTTATACATGTTTAACACTCGCACTTTAGCATGTTCCTCTTAGATTCACACAACTGTCAATATAAATGTCATAAACAAGGACATTCTTTGAATTTTGAAAATATAATGTCAGTGTGACCTTTCAGAACGAACAATGTTATGACGGCAATACTATTTCCGTCTATACGGATGATGCTGAATTAAAAAGCCTTCTGTGATGTACATGCAAAACATAGGTGTATATATATTGCATAACACTGTCCCATGACGGGAAGTCTCATCATGCATATGCAGTTACTGCTGGCAGCAGGTTCCAGTTGATCCTCGAGTGCAGCTTTGACCACAGCAGTAATTGACCAATCACTGGTATTACTTAGACAAACTTGACATGTGCAGGACCGGTCACGTGACCCCCTGTAGCTAGCTCGGATCACAGCTATATTGATCAATGTCTTCAGGTCCCGACCAGAAACTAGGTCACCGATGACATGGAGAGGATATATTTAACCTCTTTTTGTAATACATTAGCACCGCAAAGACCATAAACACCAATTAAAATCCCATTGTTTTTGTTTTCAAATCTTTACAGTTTCATAATGTTGAGTGATCTGAAGCTATACCCATAGTGCTCAGTAAAAGTGCTTTGCTTTTTGAGGGCTCAGTATGGTTTTCACAAAGGGAGATGGAAGAGCGATACATCTGTCGCCATTATATATCACATGGGACTGTAAACCTGATGAAACAAAACCAAGGTCTCTTCCCCGTGTTCAATACCGTTATTGTTTCCCAAACAGTAATAAAATCTACAAAACGCTATCGATTTAAATGGAGGCGCATTCAACATCATCAAACGTTAAAGTATGCATTTTGCCAAAATGATAAGGCAAAATATGTTTTGAATCCACGAAACAATGTTATGATGTAGCGATCTTATCTGTTTATCATGATGATCTGTATTGTCTCTAAAGTTTAGTTAAGTAGCACGTGACTAATATATTGTGTTAAAATATAAAATCGATATTTTGTAATTACATAATCAACATTAACAGTCAAGGCGTGATGAAGCGGTATGATCCGGTTTGAGTGGGAGGCCATTGAGACCCGTGTGCAAAGTGTCGTCTGCTTCCCTGTCGTCGTGTCCGCGGTGTCATCTGCCTCAAGAACATGCCTATATATTACTCTACACGGATCGATGACGCAGTCACAGGCGTCTTATAGTTCTAAAACCAGAGTCAACAAAAATATTACACGTCTAGCGTTATGGTTACTCATTAAGAAAAGCTGCTTTACCAAAAAGACAAACTGACATGGAAGCTGAGGGCCATATCTTGAGCTCATGGGTGATGTGCTCAGTGAGGACAATTAGTGGGCGATGTTTGTGAAAGCTAAAAATACTTCTTTGTGACAAGGACAGTGGTTGCCATCCCTCACCAGCCGTCTCCAATATATATTATCCCATACATCCTCCACTTGGCCGTGCCTTGCCATACATCTCAACCCTGGTACAAACATGCTCATTAAATATGACGTCAGATGTTTTTAGAGAAAAGATGATATCGTGTCTCTGATACAATCTGACAATACCATACTGAAACGATACTTTGTAATATCTAAAGAATGGCTGCGCTTGCAGCTGTTTTGTACTTCAAGGACTGACGTCAGGACTTGTCCGATTCAACAAATACACCGTGGCGGTATATGTATTCATGCCTGACTTTAAACATGCAGGCCTCGACCATGTCGGTGCACACCAGAGGCCCAGGGTCGTTGAAAAAAATCGATCTTGTGAGCACAATAGCCCCCTCTGGGTTTATTGGGAGAAATGTGTTTGAGTGGGGTGTTTGTTCGATGTGATGTGTTCTGTGATGTGGTGTGGTGTGAAGGTGGTGCTGTCTGTCTGTGGTGAGGTGTGGTGTGGTGTGAAGGTGGTGCTGTCTGTATGTGGTGTAGTGTGGTGTGAAGGTGGTGCTGTCTGTATGTGGTGTGGTGTGTAGGTGGTGCTGTCTGTATGTGGTGAGGTGTAGTGTGAAGATGGTGGCGCACTGGTTATGGTGCGGGGTGAAAGTTGTGGTGTTGTGTGTGTGATGTGGTGTGGAGGTGGCGGTGCTCAGTGTATGTGGTGTGGTGTGGTGTGGTGTGGTGTGGTGTGGTGTGATGTGAAGGTTGTGGTGCACTGTATGTTGTGTTGTGTGAAGGTGGGGTGCTGTGTGTATGTGGTGCGGTGTGAAGATGGTGGTGCTGTGTAAATATGGTGTGGTGTGAAGGTTGTGGTGCACTGTATGTGGTGTGATGTAACGGTTAATTGTGGTGCATTGTATGTGGTGTGGTGTGAAGATGGTGGTGCTGTGTGTATATGGTGTGGTGTGAAGGTTAATTGTGGTGCACTGTATGTGATGTGGTGTGGTGTGGTGTGGTGTGAAGTGAAGGTTGTGGTGCACAGTATGTGGTGTGGTGTGGTGTGGTGTGGTGTGAAGGTTTTTTGTGGTGCACCATATGTGGTGTGGTGTGGTGTGGTGTGGTGTGAAGGTTAATTGGGGTGCACTGTATGTGATGTGGTGTGGTGTGAAGGTTGTGGTGCACTGTATGTGGTGTGGTGTGAAGATGGTGGTGCTGTGTGTATATGGTGTGGTGTGAAGGTTAATTGTGGTGCACTGTATGTGATGTGATGTGGTGTGGTGTGAAGTGAAGGTTGTGGTGCACAGTATGTGGTGTGGTGTGGTGTGGTGTGGTGTGAAGGTTATTTGTGGTGCACCATATGTGGTGTGGTGTGGTGTGAAGGTTAATTGTGGTGCACTGTGTGTGGTGTGGTGTGGTGTGTGAAGGTTGTGGAACTGTATGTGGTGTGGTGTGGTGTGGTGTGAAGATTAATTGCGGTGCACTGTATGTGGTGTGGTGTGGTGTGGTGTGGTGTGGTGTGGTGTGAAGGTTGTGGAGCACTGTATGTGTGTGTCGGAGAGAGATATGCGTGGTGTGAAGGTGGTGATGCTGTGTGTGTGTGTCGGAGAGAGATATGCGTGGTGTGAAGGTGGTGATGCTGTGTGTGTGTGTGTCGGAGAGAGATATGCGTGGTGTGAAGGTGGTGATGCTGTGTGTGTGTGTCGGAGAGAGATATGCGTGGTGTGAAGGTGGTGATGCTGTGTGTGTGTGTCGGAGAGAGATATGCGTGGTGTGAAGGTGGTGATGCTGTGTGTGTGTGTCGGAGAGAGATATGCGTGGTGTGAAGGTGGTGATGCTGTGTGTGTGTGTCGGAGAGAGATATGCGTGGTGTGAAGGTGGTGATGCTGTGTGTGTGTGTGTCGGAGAGAGATATGCGTGGTGTGAAGGTGGTGATGCTGTGTGTGTGTGTCGGAGAGAGATATGCGTGGTGTGAAGGTGGTGATGCTGTATGTGTGTGTCGGAGAGAGATATGCGTGGTGTGAAGGTGGTGATGCTGTGTGTGTGTGTCGGAGAGAGATATGCGTGGTGTGAAGGTGGTGATGCTGTGTGTGTGTCGGAGAGAGATATGCGTGGTGTGAAGGTGGTGATGCTGTGTGTGTGTCGGAGAGAGATATGCGTGGTGTGAAGGTGGTGATGCTGTGTGTGTGTCGGAGAGAGATATGCGTGGTGTGAAGGTGGTGATGCTGTGTGTGTGTCGGAGAGAGATATGCGTGGTGTGAAGGTGGTGATGCTGTGTGTGTGTGTCGGAGAGAGATATGCGTGGTGTGAAGGTGGTGATGCTGTATGTGTGTGTCGGAGAGAGATATGCGTGGTGTGAAGGTGGTGATGCTGTGTGTGTGTGTCGGAGAGAGATATGCGTGGTGTGAAGGTGGTGATGCTGTGTGTGTGTCGGAGAGAGATATGCGTGGTGTGAAGGTGGTGATGCTGTGTGTGTGTCGGAGAGAGATATGCGTGGTGTGAAGGTGGTGATGCTGTGTGTGTGTCGGAGAGAGATATGCGTGGTGTGAAGGTGGTGATGCTGTGTGTGTGTCGGAGAGAGATATGCGTGGTGTGAAGGTGGTGATGCTGTGTGTGTGTGTGTCGGAGAGAGATATGCGTGGTGTGAAGGTGGTGATGCTGTGTGTGTGTCGGAGAGAGATATGCGTGGTGTGAAGGTGGTGATGCTGTGTGTGTGTCGGAGAGAGATATGCGTGGTGTGAAGGTGGTGATGCTGTGTGTGTGTGTGTCGGAGAGAGATATGCGTGGTGTGAAGGTGGTGATGCTGTGTGTGTGTGTGTCGGAGAGAGATATGCGTGGTGTGAAGGTGGTGATGCTGTGTGTGTGTCGGAGAGAGATATGCGTGGTGTGAAGGTGGTGATGCTGTGTGTGTGTCGGAGAGAGATATGCGTGGTGTGAAGGTGGTGATGCTGTGTGTGTGTCGGAGAGAGATATGCGTGGTGTGAAGGTGGTGATGCTGTGTGTGTGTCGGAGAGAGATATGCGTGGTGTGAAGGTGGTGATGCTGTGTGTGTGTGTGTCGGAGAGAGATATGCGTGGTGTGAAGGTGGTGATGCTGTGTGTGTGTCGGAGAGAGATATGCGTGGTGTGAAGGTGGTGATGCTGTGTGTGTGTGTGTCGGAGAGAGATATGCGTGGTGTGAAGGTGGTGATGCTGTGTGTGTGTCGGAGAGAGATATGCGTGGTGTGAAGGTGGTGATGCTGTGTGTGTGTCGGAGAGAGATATGCGTGGTGTGAAGGTGGTGATGCTGTGTGTGTGTGTCGGAGAGAGATATGCGTGGTGTGAAGGTGGTGATGCTGTGTGTGTGTGTGTCGGAGAGAGATATGCGTGGTGTGAAGGTGGTGATGCTGTGTGTGTGTGTCGGAGAGAGATATGCGTGGTGTGAAGGTGGTGATGCTGTGTGTGTGTGTGTCGGAGAGAGATATGCGTGGTGTGAAGGTGGTGATGCTGTGTGTGTGTGTGTCGGAGAGAGATATGCGTGGTGTGAAGGTGGTGATGCTGTGTGTGTGTGTCGGAGAGAGATATGCGTGGTGTGAAGGTGGTGATGCTGTGTGTGTGTGTGTCGGAGAGAGATATGCGTGGTGTGAAGGTGGTGATGCTGTGTGTGTGTGTGTCGGAGAGAGATATGCGTGGTGTGAAGGTGGTGATGCTGTGTGTGTGTGTGTCGGAGAGAGATATGCGTGGTGTGAAGGTGGTGATGCTGTGTGTGTGTGTGTCGGAGAGAGATATGCGTGGTGTGAAGGTGGTGATGCTGTGTGTGTGTGTGTCGGAGAGAGATATGCGTGGTGTGAAGGTGGTGATGCTGTGTGTGTGTCGGAGAGAGATATGCGTGGTGTGAAGGTGGTGATGCTGTGTGTGTGTCGGAGAGAGATATGCGTGGTGTGAAGGTGGTGATGCTGTGTGTGTGTCGGAGAGAGATATGCGTGGTGTGAAGGTGGTGATGCTGTGTGTGTGTCGGAGAGAGATATGCGTGGTGTGAAGGTGGTGATGCTGTGTGCAGCGTTCAAAATCAACGTCGATTCTTATACCCGAAGCCGACTGAAAACCACTCGGCCCCAGAGCTTTTGCTTTCTGCAAGTCCTTATGATCCTCAATAGCTAAGAGTATTATTTTCCAGAAAATATAATTAGATATTTCTAGCTTTAATGTCTAAATTAAACTCTTTAACTTGGTTTATTGGTTGTCGCATTTCATTTTGCTGAGAATTATATATATTGTAGTTAAAATATAGGGCCTACACGTTTGATCAGGACAATCAACCGTTAATGGTTCTGGGTAATTTGGGCTTGCAACTTTTCAGGGTTAAGGGCAAACATTGGCTCTGATATGTATGCGAGATGTGATGTGAAGGTGATAGTGCTGTAGTGTGTGATGTGTGGTGTGACGGTGATAGTGCTGTGTGATGTGAAGGTGATAGCGTTGTGTGTGTGATGTGGTGTGAAGGTGATAGTGCTGTATGTCTGATGTGGTGTGAAAATGACATTGCTGTATGTGTGATGTGATGTGATATGATCTGAAGGCGATAGTGCTGTGTGATGCGATGTGGTGTGAAGGTGATAGTGCTGTCTGATGTGATGTGAAGGTGACATCGCTGTGTGATGTGGTGTGAAGGTGATAGTGCTATGTGATATCTTGTGAAGGTGATATGGCTGTGTGTGTGATGTGGTGTGGTGTGATGGTGATAGTGCTGTACGTGTGATGTGGTTTGAAGGTGATAGTGCTGTATGTGTGATATGGTGTGAAGTTGTTAGTGTTGTGTAATGTAGAGTGAAGGTTATATCGCTGTATGTGTGATGTGGTGCGAAGGTGATAGTGGTGTGTGAGGTGGTGTGAAGGTGATATCGCTGTATGTGTGATCTTGTGTGGTGTGGAGTGAAACACAAACACAACCATGACACCCGTATTAACATCATCGACATACCATGTCACTATATATATATACGCAACTAAATATAGTTGCGTCTATGTTAGGCATCAATTAACATGGGTACATAGCTTCTCTGATTGGCAGTTCATTGTTACTTCTAGGCAAATATGAGAGAGTGAGTTTAGTTTTACACCACACTCAGCAATATTCCAGCGATATGGCGGCGGTCTGTAAATAATTGGATCAACAGTATGAGCATCGACCTACGCAACTGAGATTCGATGACGTGTCAACACATTCAGCGAGCCTGGCCACCCGATCCTGTTTGTCTGTTAGTCGCATCTTGGGGTTGCTGAAGATCAATTCTAACCTGGATCTTCATGGCTCTGGGCTGATAAAACACTAATGAATACAGATCAGTGTGAACCTGGTTAGAGACACAGACAAACTTTATGGATAAAAACGTTTGTATTTCGTGAGTGCAATGTTTTGATACAGAACAAAGTGGCGACTACTTGGGCAAAGGTCAGGTAAATACGCTGGCTGTGGTAGTAGCTGTCTTCATATTCATTATATTCAGCTATTATTATATGCAACTTGAGCAGGGTGGGCCCAAGCATTGTCCTGATGGAGAACATCCCGACGAAATAGCCCCGACGTGTCTCTTTGATGGAAGCACGTAATCTTGCATGTAAGGTGGCACAATATGCACCATTCATAGCTGGTCCCGCGATAAATAATCGATCTGCATTAGACTGTCCCTAAAGAAGGTGGTCATAACTTTTCAGTAGGTCTGGCTGCTCTGGGAAACCAAAGTGTTTCCCCTTCATAGATTCTTGCATGTATCCGTGATTATTGTGATGGACCCAGCTCTCATCACCTGCCATAAATCTAAATGGAAATCCTTAGGTTTAGAACATATCTGGTTACAGCTGAGAAGAAACCAGCGAAGGATCCATTACATCCGACAGCATTCTAAGAGCCACTTCGGCACAAATTTTTGTCATAAGTAGATGTTCGTGAAGGATTGTTTCTACTGGCCAGAATTAGACGCATGTGGTCTCCTCGTGGAGTATAATGCGGCTATTTCCAGTACCAGGTTGTGGACGGCATCGACCTTTTCTTTTGTTGTATACACTGGTGGCGGATCGACCTGAGCTGGGGGTCGTCTTCCAAACCTTTCCCCTTGCTGAAATTCCTTCACCTAACGTTAGTGCTATATGATCGCATTACCTCCCAATAAACCTCCGCTCGTATCATCATCACGATCATCATCCCTCTCAGGTACAAACCCCCCAGATAAATCCATATTCTGTTTAGCCAATCTTTGCAAAGGGATAGGGTGCCTTAGATTCGAAATGAGTTATCAAGAAGTTACATAACTGAAGCGAGCAAATTTGTGACTGATCACTCGCAAAGGACGTCATATGTCACATGTATGCACAACTCAGACTCAAAACTGTTTGACTCGTGGACAAAAATATCATCGTGTCAAATAATGTGCGAAAGAGAAATCCTATCGTGTGGCTTGTCTTTGACTTAAGTTCCAGTCGAATGATTATCAATAGGATTGGTTTGAAAAGACATAGGTGATTGATGGGCACTTCAGAAAGGGAGAAACTGACACAGGTGAACTGGCTCGAGATCCGGACTTCGTAAGGTAATCACGTCAGTTTACTTTCAATGCACTCGTCATGTTAACATGAAAACTATCTACCCAGCCATATAGGTCTAAATCTGTCTAATACAGAATCTCAGCAGAACATCCACGTTCCGGTGCATCCAGATTTTATGAACACTTCTTTGTCCATCCCCTAAAATGGCTTCATGCTCACATCTTCACATGGTTTCAGTGTGTGCAACACATTTTCTCCCAAGGAAGAAGGTACTATAGCATGATACACAAGTAAACAGAGAAATTCAAATCTCAGAACATATCCGTTAATTCTCTTAAGACCGTTTACATATCCTGAAAATATACGTCATTAACATGCAACAACTTGTCAACGTTTAAGCTTCTGTGTCACCATTACAAATAAAGACAAACAACTGCTTAGTTTTTACCTTTTTATAAACTTGATTTGATTGTAAAATACATAAAAATGACGTATTTACAAAGCACTCCTACTGTGTACATCAACCTACAGTTATTGTAGTGACGTTCAATGAGATGAGTGAAACAATAGGGAAAACAACAGTAATCAGCAAGCTCCATGATCATACCAGAAACGATTTGTATATCCTTCCACAGGGCTTCAGTTGGTCAAATGGCTGCTCTCACAACTAACAGTGTTTATCAGCAAGTTGTCAGAAACTTCAATGTCACAGGCCAGTACAACCTACTGATGCCAACATTAAGACATTCTCTTCCGATTGAAATTATTCCTGTCATATCTTCCCACCTAGAAAGATAAGACTGGAGTAACCTCTGTGATACGAGAATGACATTAAGACTGAACTGAACATTATATATATGTAATGGATTGATAATGTATTCCAATGGAGGACATTGTTTAGTGTTACTTAAGCTTCAATATACCTGCTGCGTGACAGGGCTCATAAATAATATAAAAAGTGAACCAAACAAACCAGTGATTGATATAATGAACAATGCCTCTAGCCATTTAAGATGTAGACACACAAACTGAGCCAGGATGCCGCAAATGACAAACAAACCAGGAGGCTGCTGTCAACCAATGTAAACAATTACTGTATTAAGGTTAAAGGCCTGTTTGGTTACATGTCTTCTTGTCAGCTCTCCGGGGACACCCAGGTCAAAAGTGCAATTCAGCTGGACAGATACTCCACGACTTATTGCTGCGTCAAGTCAGTGTCTCATTCCTGTTATACATTCATAACAAGCAGCATAACCAACAATCCCTACATCAGATAGGTCACACCACCAGCATGGTGGATAGTTGGGAAACGTAGGAACTGATCCTACCTCAGTTGTGTCATTTTCCTGGTTGCTATTGACTATTTATCTCCTTTATGAGGAGGATTTACAAATTTGGGTCAAAAGGTCAATAGATGGTGACTGATTTGTTTACAATCAAATTTCATCTTTAAAGTCATTAATAATTTGTGGTATTTAACATAAATTACTGACAGGTTTGAAGTATGTCTAATTTGAATGAATGATTTATATTATAAATAACTTACTATTTGGGTTGAAATGGTCCACCAGAGTGTATTCATACTGTTGTTTTGTTTTTGGTTCAGTACACTGAAATTCACTTTGAAATATGGTACATTTGGTTTTCGAAAATATAATCTTACTCACCTAACGACGTTAATTTCGAAATGCCACCATAAAAACTCCATGTAACTTAATTCTACATGACATCTTCATGAAGATACTGTTTCTGACATTTCTGTGCTGCTACTGTCAACAACTCATACTAATTGACAGGATGACAGAAAAAATATATAGGCATTTTCGTTCAGGTGCCAATTCCACGATTTCATCTTGAACTTCAACCAAACCCACAGTGCCTTTCCATGAGAACATTTATCCTATTATATTGTAAATGAACCCAACCAAATTGTACAGAACTGAAAATTGTGATGCATTTTTAACTGTACCATGGCCTACCGTTGCACCCCTATATACTAGTATTTTTATGGTTAGTGGGGGCAAATGAGTATCTCAGAATCTATTTCGTTTGTCTATGATCAAAATACACCTCTCTATTTTGTTTACATTTCATTTATTTCACGTTTGTAGATTTGTAAACTATGAACCTGATAGAAAAGATGGATATAGTATATGCTATGGTTTTGAAAATGGTCACAACGGTGTTATCCTACAAAATCGCCCCTTCTTGCATCCAGAATGAAGCATAGTTAGTTTTCTGTAGAAGAAATTCACGATAATAGTTAAAAACAAACAAAGAAACAAGGTAGAATATCAAATTATATGCAGAAATAAATGTATCGCCTCGATTCATGCATAATTCATATGTATGTCGAACAAATGATTCTCAAAATACCCCAACCAAAGTCAGCATCAACTTTCCTGAGCCCACAGCCCTGTTCCAAAAAGTGATTTCTCTCCTGTAAACCAAAATCAAAAGTAGGCTACAACAATCATATTGCTAAGATGACTTTGAGGAACAGGTTTCTGATAGCAGTAATACATGATCTACAATTCCATACAAACCAACATTATTGCATGATTATTTATAAAATTTTACATATATAACTTTCAAGCATTTCAAAGAAAATTAGCTAGTAGTTATCCAAGCTCCAACACAAGTACTCAAACTTGCAGCTATCTTCCAACCGCAACATAACATGTTACTCGTTATTTATTCAACAACACATAATTATCAGTTTAACAGTATCTTAAATACACATCTAATGTTTCAAGAGAACATTTAAAAGCACTTTTTTTTTATTACTGCTGTGCTTTCGTTGAGAAATCATGAGTTACACCTTGAATATTCTATTTGTCAAAACTTAGTTCAAAATTTTGGTTCATACCTTTCTGTAATGTCTGTAAAAAACCAGCAGATTGATACAGAAAGACAGAAGACAGATCATAAAATAAAAAGTTTAACATTGCTTTGAAAAGGCATATCACAATGTATCGGCTCAAGAGATGGTTGTATACATTTATAACTTTTTACGAAACCTTCAAGTATGCCTTAGTGTGCAGAGGCAACAGGTCCAATAAGAAACCTAGAATATCAGTGCCAGTTTTGGTCACAACTCTGCTGAGTTAGTGCCATTCTTGCTATGTAACCCCCAAAAGCAATTCAGCCAAACTGCTATTACACATTACATTATTTATACGATTCTCCACAACTATCATCATAAATGTCTCCCGTAGGACTCTGTTGTTCAATACCTCTAGTTTAATGAAGTGAGAATATTTGGACTTTCTGGATAAAGAATGACACGTTAACACACTTCCTGGTATGACATGTAACACAGCCATAAAAATAGTGATGTTAGGATGAAACATAAGGAAACAATGACAATGGATACTGATAATCACAACATAAAGACAAGACATACAGGATAATGACCATGTACAGTGGTTCCTCCTCGACAGCATGGGGAACCATCACAGACTGGTACTAACTTCTTCAGAGGTATCAACCTTCTCTCCCCAGACACCAGGTACCATAGCTGTATCAGACTAGGGTGTCGAAACATATATCATTAACACACTGTGGATTTGGTGTGAAAGAAAATAGTGTCATATCTAAAAATATATATATATGTGTGATTTAGCTATGTTGAAAACCTTGAAATACAGCACTAATATCATTTTATGGCTATGAAAGGCAAAGATAATGTAGTTCCATCTTGATGTGGTATCGATATGAAATAGAACAGAGACATTGTCAGCTGAAGGGTAATGGTTCAAAAGAAACAGACAGAATAATGAATGTGTCTTATGTACATAAAATAAAACCTGTCCAACATCTTGAATCCTTTATTAAACTTCCGAAAAAAAGCACAAATTATGTTACTGACAAAGAGTTCATGCTCCCCAAAAATGATGTTCCCAGAACCTGTAGAGAGAGTTACCCAAGGCGTTTTGCATAAGCTGAACAGCTGGATACAAATTCATGAACAGTAAAACTGATTATAAATGATGTGGACAAATCCTTTTATCACATATGGATGAAAACAGGCCATGACAGAGCAACAGTGCCTTGCCACCTCCCTCACCTGGATAAGATTTACATGATATATGTTTGCTGCAGTTGATGTTCTGTTTTATGATTAATCAATTCATTGCCTTCATCTCCTTATTATGTTTATATTCCATGACTTCAGAAGTGTATTTTGTGTAATTCAGTACAAGGGAAAATACCAAATTACTATAACCAAGTAAACCACTTGAAAAAGGGAGACAATGTCTTCCAGTAATACACCGGTATATAAATGTACGATACATCCACTTAAGTATATACTCTATCAGAAATTCATAGACAAAAATTAGAACTTGAACTTTAGGTTTCATAAGATAATGTAAACCATTAATATTGCATCATTCCTTTTGGGCCTAAGCATGAACCCATTCTTGTAAACAAACCATAGGACATACCCCTTTTGTCGTGAAAACCCTTTTAGTCTATTAGTGTAAAACTTTGCTCTTATTATCTCCACAGGACATATGCATGTTATGAAACATGGACTACTAACAGAGTTACCTGTATTCAGCAGCCTTTCACTACACTGGGGCTTCAGACCAGTAGTACTAACAGTAGTGTCGTGATGGCTTTCTCTAAGACATGACTATATGAAGCTGTGAGACAGATTCTGACTTTTCTTTAGAAGAGCTTTTTCATCACTCAGTATCATCTTGTTTATGTTATCAAGCAAAATATTTAGGTGAAATATTACTTACTGATGAAACATTTAGTCTAAAATGGGTTCATATAAAATGTTTCAGAATAAGATCATCTTCTCTCAGCACTTCAGCATAAAAATAAAACAGTAATGACTCAAATGTAAAGTGAGACTGAAATAAATTTGCAGCCAACATACAGGATGAACACAGGCAATACTAGGAGCTAATAGGACAAATCAAGAGTGCACTTCCCATAATGGTGTTGAATGCAGTCATTATAGGACATCTTTCAAGGAACATGAATATGGCAGAGATATCTGTATCTGAGATGTTGCTTAGGGTGGTAAGGATTGATGACAAGAACAATAGTGAAGGGACCTGCCCTTTCTCCTGATGGGAATCTCAACTTGATTCCACAAATGTGGCAGCAGCACTTTTGGTGTAGTGACTCATCCTCCCCTCCTAGACATATCTAGTTATGAGCAAGAGGTTTGACTATTCCCTGACATCATGTTCAGATAATATCTCGTGTCAGTCTAGCTCTGTAGATCTTGTCCTGAGAGGGGTGAGGAACTGCCTCGCACCACAACACTTGCTTTTGCTCTGTGCTTGGAATCTCAGAAGAGCCCAAACCAGAAACAAGAACCACGTTCAGGTTTCCTTTTTGCTGCCATAATGTGTTTAACACATTTCAAAGGACCCTCATGGTTGCTAGCAGTTGGCTCAGCTGTAGCCATGGCAACCACAGACACGGGGGCCAGAGGCCCAGGTCCATATATTCTATACACAGCCAGGTCATTTGGACCACACCCGAGTCAGCTTTCACAACATAGAGCTGGACCCCACTGACGTACTACACAGGTGAAACGGGCACTGGCCATCTGTCCACTGAAATGAACAAAAAATATCACGTATGAGAATATAACAATTGTAAATGTATTTCCAAAAACAACTACAACAACAAACATAAGTGTATTCTCCATAGCATCTTTCAGAGTAAATATAATTTGCATTTTGCAGTCTTCATCATTTTCATATATATTTTCATATTCTTCATAAACTTTAATATTCTTGAACATACTAACTGAAAACTTTTCTGTGGGTGTGTAAGCACAAGAGTCATCAGAAGATGACATATGCCCCTGGCCCCTACATATTTGAAAGGAGAAATCATCTGACAGTCACTTATTGTGTTTTTAGACCAAGTCTGAATTGTTTCCATGGAATTCATGGAAATGAGTTCTGCTCTGGAATTGAAACACACCTCTCACTTTTGAGACTAAGTCCGAAACGTTTCCATGGAAACTGAGAAAATAATAAATCACAAAAACCTGTAACTAGCAAAAGGCACCACTTTGGGGTCTGCCACACATATCTACCAAGTTTTACGGACAGATATTAAAAAGTTTTTGAGTTCTGCTCCAGAAACGAAACACATCTCTCATTTTTGAGACAAAGTCTAAATCATTTCCATGGAAACCAAGAAACTAAGAAATCACAAAAACCTATAACTAGCAAAAGGCACCACTGTAGCTTCTGATTGGTATATCTACCAAGTTTGGGAGAAAAATAAAGAACAGATTTTGAGTTATGCTCCGGAAACGAAGCCCATCCCTCCATTTTGAGACTAAGTCCGAAATGTTTCTATTGAAACCGAGAAAATAATAAATCACAAAAACCTGTAAATAGCAAAAGGCACCACTTTGGGGCAGAAAAATACTGAACGGTTAGACTAACACCAAAATATTCCTTGGAAAAAGAAAACAAAAAAATAAAAATGCCAAAACAGTGAGATTATAATATGCTCCTGAAACAAAATGATTACGGATGGAGGGATGGACGGACAGATGGACAGACAGATGAGGCGTCAACAATACCCCCTGCATTCCATGCCAGGGGGATAAAAATATGATACACTAACTTGTTACAAGTACTTATTGCCCCTTGTATTACTATCCACTGAATGATTACATAGTAACACTAGTTTTTAGCTTCCAATTACCAAATCACATTCGATGTGATAAAAAAGGAAGGAGACATTCTCACACATTTTTAGATCTTAGGACAAGATATAATTTTTCTGGGTAAACCTTACTAAAAACATACAACTACACACATTAAACATTAATGGTAGGTGCCTATGCTACCTCAACATATAAAAACCATGTCAAGTCAATAGTATATGACCACTGAGAGACCCTACCAAGGAAGTTTGATTGTCCTATCATGAACATCCAATGCGAAAATGTTGAGAGAGTTTGCTCAAATGTCATTGTTTATTTACTCCTCCACTGAAAATTAGTTTACATTTTAATGTACATCACAAGCAAGAAACTGTCTCTGGCAAGTTAAAATGAAGCATGGGATTAATGTTAGACCCACTTACTTATTTTGGAGTTGAGAATCAACAATAAGCAGAACCTGGAGGTATCTGTAATTTCAAGAGGTGTATTTGACAATAGTATTAGTGAGATGCTGGGAGTGTAACTGACCTGTATGAGTCCATGTTCTGACATCTGGGAGGACTGAAAGTGGTCTTTGAGGAGGGACTGTGAGAAACTTGAGTGCATCCGGAACTCTTCAGCCTCATTATGAGAGTCCCCACACATGCGGTAAAGGTCTGAAACACCACAGTAAAGATAAAATGCATAATCTTACTATGAGCACCTCTATTATAAAGTTTATCACTGTACTGGAGTAAATTCCCACTATAGAGAATCCCTGCTAAAAGGTATGGTGCTGTCACAGTTAAAACCAGTTCTCTACAATGCCCAATAGATGTACAGCATAAAAATATAGAAGAAAATGAAAGAAACCTTATCATCACCTATAATCATATTAACAAATTCCTTACATTTGTACAACTTACAGACACTTGTTTACCTTTTAAAAGTGATGATGCCCAAAGTTGAACATGAACATCAGGGATTTTCCCAGCAAGCTGCATTGCAGGTGTTACCATATTCATTGCTTCCTGGAAATAGGGACAATAAAACAATAATACACAACATTAAATATCACAAATGTCAACTGCACTTATCTTCCAGCATTACAAGTAAAATTCTAGTGTCAGTACTCTGGGTGTGTATGCGTCTGTTAAGCATGCAAGCTGACCTCACCCACTGGGGGGTGTTAGAATGTGCATTGACCACACCCACATGAGTTGTAGGCATGAGCACTGACCTTCCCCACAGGGGTTGTGGGTGTGAAACTGACCTCACCCACAAGGGGTGTAGATGTGAACTCTGACCTCACCACAGGTCACAAAGTGCATGTGTAATTCCTGGCCCAGTCTATAAAGGTACATGTGTAAAAACTAACAAACTCATAGGGTGCAGTTGCAATCACTAATCAGCCTATAAAGGTGAATGTCTTTGAGAGGCATTTACAAGGGTGAAGGTGTTATCACTGACCCAAACGATAGGGGCAAACATGCACTGGGAGCTTGGACACAGCTCAGTGGGAGGTGTACATGAACACAGTAGGCAAAAGGACGTTACTTTCTCAAACAGTTATACACTTGAATGAATGGTTTTGAATAAGACAGACCACTTAATTCATGACATGTAAGCTTTTAAATGGCTGAACACCAGATGTTCCTGGCTGGAGACCCATATTCCTATACTGGAGCATCGAATCAATATCTGTGACAAACAGTGTTGACAAAATGACTAAACAACGTACTCTGTTGTTTCCTAATGAAAGAAATATATGCCCCAGGAGTACAAGTGAACATGACGTTAATCTGTTCAAGTCTTCTGCGTTGGACATCTTCAGTGTTTCCCTGAGGTAGCGCCTGCAACACATATCATGTTCAATCAGTCACTGGTCTAACATCAAATTCATCTCATACATGTCCATAATCACCATCCCCGATATCTCCGAGGTATACATTTCAATGAACCTCCACTCTACCCTGGATGAATCCACAGGATAATTTTGTTATCTCCCTTTGCTGGCTCTGCATTCTCATAGTAGCCAATCAGCTAAGACGCTGTTACAACCGAGCTTGCCAGTGTCAATAAAGACAGTGATCGCAGTTGAGAAGGTTTGTTCACAGTGAGACTCAGATTTTGAGAAAATCATACAGACAAATTGATAGGTCAAAAAATTTAGAAAAAATTAAAAATATGTAAGAACTCCTTCAACCTCTTTCAGAGAACCTCTGCATGGTTTGTGTTGCCAATTGTAATCGGTTAGATATTTTAAATAGCGAATGTGAGTTGTGATTGGTTCACCCAATTTCCCAGCATAGAAACCTGCCAAGGGAGGTTGTAATTTATCGGACTGAGTTGTAGATGTGTCGTGGATATAGAGGAAACTTCTCAGAATGTATACCCTGAGGATATTGAAGGGGATTATGTAATTTTCTGAACAAAATTGGTATAATATACGTATCCTGATTCATATTTATTATGTTTATCTCCTCCCTCTATGCAAAGATAGTGGAACACTTGGAATCCCTTGAAATTCCTCTAATTGAACAGTACATAGAATACACTCACTCATTGGACGCCTCACTTTCTCGCCAATGTGATCACATGACCAGTCATGCTTGTCACTCTCTCCTAAATCTCAAAAGCCTGACATGAGAATTACTGTGAATTCAGCATGCATGAGAGGGGCGGTTGAGAGGGGCGGTTGGGAGGGCTTGAGGTCAAGAGTCAGGAGTCAGGAGTCAGGTTAAGTATAACATATCAATTTCATTCAGAAAATTACATCTTTTTCCTTATCCTGACTCCTGCTGATTATGTCTAGAAAACAGCTGTGGATCAAGACACACTGGTTTCTGTTGGGTGTCATATACGTACATCCAGCACTTCCATCCTTTGGGAACCATGATGGCAGTTTGGTCCTGTTCCTCCAATATTCATCTGTGAGATAGGGGAATCACATCCAGTCGAACATGTCCGGGAATTTAAAGGGATTACAAGTGTTCCACTATCTTTGCATAGGAGGAGATAAGCATAATACGCATGAGTCAGGATATTGAAAAATATCACTTATACATGCGATTCTTCAATTGAAAACAGGGAAAAGATGTCCTGGAATGTGTTGTGGCATGCCACAGATTTTGTTGTCTCTTGAGGTGTCTATACAAACAAGTCTCCTCCAAAATGTTCCAACAGATATTGCTTACTGCTACACATTCACATAACAGAGTCGTCAAAGTCTGACAAGTCACAGTGACTAAATGTTATATCACAATAATTCTAACAACTGCTAGATTGTAAGAAGGGATACATGCGTCTGTTACTTACTTTGCTTCATTGTATCTTGCTTGGAAAAATGCTTGTAAACCCTGGACATAATATGCTGCTGCCTTTAAACTATGTGATCTGCAAGTATATGTTTACAATAGATAAGCACTCACACTAAAGATGGTAATAATGATGAAACATTTTTAATTAAGTCCACATACTGTATGAAAATATTTCACACAAAATTGTAGTAAAATTACTAAGAAAAATATAATCAAATAGGGCCCAGAGTCTTCATTTAGAAACACTGACTAAAATTGCTTTTATTCATTGCATACTATTACTATTTAAGCATGGAATGTACATAAAAGCGTCTATGACAGATTACACATTAACCTTACAAAAAAATTTCACCAAAAGTTCAATCCATCAAAAGATAAAGCTGTCTTCTAAATATGAGCAGCCACTCACCCTGATTCCAGTTTC
This sequence comes from Haliotis asinina, assembly GCF_037392515.1. Lineage (NCBI taxonomy): Eukaryota > Metazoa > Mollusca > Gastropoda > Lepetellida > Haliotidae > Haliotis > Haliotis asinina. The sequence continues at coordinate 5,904,473 of NC_090282.1, forward strand.
TCAGGGTCTATACTTTCTAACAATCCCACTAGTTCTGTTTGTCGGTTTGTTCGTAGGTATACAATTGCAAGATTTAAATTTACAAAACTCTTCAGGTCTGATACTGTAGTTAACTGAAAAGCAAAGCAAAACCATTTACAAGTCACATGACAATTAGAAACATTAAATTAGGAAACAACAATACAAAGAGTTGTATGATTCCTTATAGAATACAGGGGTTTCCTCTTACTAATGCTTAGATTACACTTAACCCTTACTGAAAATAATAACACATGCACAGAACAGGTGCATTAAGTAGTGACATCGCTCAGCAAAAATTTGAGTGTGAGTAAGTGAGTTTAGTTTTACGCCGCACTCAGCAATATTCCAGCTATATGGCGGCGGTCTGTAAATAATCGAGTCTGGACCAGACAATCCAGTGATCAACAACATGAGCATCGACCTGCGCAATTGGGAACCGATGACATGTGTCAGCCAAGTCAGCGAGCCTGACCACCCGATCCCGTTAGTCGCCTCTTATGACAAGCTGAGTCGCCTTTTATGGCAAGCATGGGTTGCTGAAGGCCTTTTCTACCCCGGGACCTTCACGGGCAAAAATTGGAAATTTTAACCATAAACTGTGTATTTATATACTTAGCCTATCTCACATTATGCAGCTCTCTCTTCCTCTACAACCATGTGTGGAAACATGCTATGAGCTACGTTGAATAAAATCTTACAGGCCTCTGACAACCCGACTTCTACCCCAACTGTGACACTCATGTTCAGATGATAATGTGTCAATGTGTACCAGTTATTCTTGTCTTGGAGCTCTCTGCAATCTGTGATGCGGGGCAGGATGGGTGAGTATCCTTCGCGTGAGATAGGATAAGTATTTAAATGTACAATTTATGGTTAAAATTTCCAAATGTTTACACATTATCCCACTGTGTGCAGACGGGCCGCAGTTCACCCTGACAACCATGCAAACATGAGTATGCATTGTACAAGGAGGCCAGGAGAAGCACGAACTCCCAATAAGCTAACTCCATACTTGTGATGGGTCGCTTCAAATAACCCCTTGGCTTACTATGAACTAGTGAGCTATCAGCCTATTCGCTCACTCTGCGCCTTCCATCATGGGTCGGGGTGGATTCGGGGGTGTAAACCAAGAAAAACGGGGAATTGAACATGGGTCTTCAGTGTGATAAGCAAGTGCTTTCATCACCAGGATACCCCATTTGTCCCCGTAGTAGCTAGGTGAAGTGAGTTTCACACTGAGTTCTGTATTATCTCACACAAAAACTAAAATTTACATTCATGTAAATAAGTGAGTGGCTGAGTCTCTTTTCTTTTAAACTTTGCCTGTTTTATGGCACTGGCCCACTCAGACACCATGCCACCATGTGAACTTGAAAATCCATTCAGACACATTATGCTGACAAAAAGGTGGCATGTCCATGTTTACCTGTGCAGCAAGGACAATTCATACAGTTTTGTTTGTGCAAGAGCAAAAATTACTGGATATAAACACTTCAGAACATAGTCCAGGATATCCTGTATGCAAAGTGTGCAGTATGTTTCCTGCTTACCTTGGATGCGGTTTTGAACTGGGCTTCTGCTGCTTCCATACAGTTCATAGACATTGCATACAAGCCCTGTAAACAACAACCCCACATACAATAAGTATACAGATCTTTTTCCTCATTTCTCTTCTGAATTAACAAATACACAGGACACACTAATGATGGATATCCTTTTTAAGGATTTATCAGTTCAGTGATTATCAATTTCATGCCCTGCTTTACTGCTGTATTCGAGGAGAACAATGCTCAAGCATTGCTCATAGTACATTTACCCTATTCAGGCAGCAGACAGACAGTAATTCCTTTCCTGTTGTAATAAACAATGTAATAAAAAATCATTTACAATATTTTTCAGTTATGTGTGTTTTATCATATTTAGATAGATGGAAGAAAAAAAGCAGTATTCATACAATTTGTCTTTGAGAATACACTTATAAAATCTGTTTGAACCCTGCTTGCAGAAAGATGGGATGCCTCTAAGAAATCAGATCATTTGAATGTTCTATTTTTCACCAGATATATTCTACAAATAGGTGAGAAATAATTCCTGTGAAACTCACCAATAACGTGTGAATCTGTGCCCCATGTGTAGTAAATAACCTTGGTTGTTGCTGACAAACATGACATGCCTGGAATATCTGAAAGATGCAACACATGTTAGTTAAGCAACAAGTACAGATGACAAAATAAAATGTATTAATATCATGACGCTTACTTTCCACTCAATTTTGATCAAAGTGCTTTCTTAGACTAAAACTTTTTTAACAAGGTTACATTCAGACATATATTTGCTTCTACCTAGCTGTATAGGTACATACAGTAAGTCAAGTGGAAACACAATCAAAGCAACCTGCGCAATTATCTCCTCAATTATGTCATCAATCTTTCCAGAGCACAAGGTCAAAAGGCCGAAAAGAGTGACAAAGAGAGTACAAGTATAGAGAGGTGGATGGGTGGGACATCTGAATGTAAGCTTGTTGAAACATCGTTTTTACTCTAAAAATGATTAACATACATTCAGCCGTACATTTGCTTCATTCATCTGCAGGTAGTGGGGGACAAAGCCGAAACAGTATAATTGCCTATATGAAACTGACAGATCCTTGTGACACATAGTACTGATGGACTTCACAACAAGGGTTGTGTTTACTGAAAATAGTAAAGAATGAACAATAACAGCCCTCATAATAGCCACAAAAGAACACTTACCATGGAGAGCCAATGAGGATGCAAGCAGGTTGAGATGACTGAACCTTTGAGATGATGTGATGACAAAAGTAGACAAGGGAGTAGGCTACCAGTAAAGGCCAGACAATAAGCAGAAGATGGGTCAAAACCCTGTTTCTCCGCAGAGGTGCAGAAGGAAACCCACTTGCCATACAGCTTACCAGTCATGACGCGATGAGCTAATGAGATAAGTGCTGTATCCTTAGCCGAATAACTGTACTTGGTAAACAAGGCTTTGAGCAATCCCATCAGTGAAGGTGGATGATTTGTATCCACACATTAGTCGTTTGGTCCGTCGCATCTTCTCCAAGTTGGTGGAAAGCAAGTTTTCCATGATAACACTAGGGCATTGTGGTCCCAAAGCCAGCCGGTCCGGGACAGGAGACACAAGGTGGGGAAGACAGTTGTTGTTTCAGGTCATAAATGGATCTGGCTGTGGAGTCCAAAAATACTCTGTCATAGGTTGAAACCTGACTGGATGAAGCATCCACTCCTGGGAGAAGGGCAGGATGTTTGAGTCTGAGCCCTCCAGTAAAGCATCTACAAGGAGGTGAGAATTAAACTGAGGCATGCTCATGGACGACAGATTGACAGTTGAACCAGATAATGTGGAAACAAAACATGAGGGTAAAGGAACCTCAAAAGTTGGAGGCGACCAGAGAAGTGAGGTCTTATGCTGATGTCAACAACCACTACATCTCTTGCCAACAGTGCACTGCTGCTGATCATCTTTTCCCCAGCATTTTTGAGGAACCAAAACCAGGTTGAGAACCGTTTTGAATCGAATGCCTATGTATTGCAGATCCTGGGTAGGGAATAACTTGGACTTGACTATCACAGAACTCGTTTATGTCTGAATTGATTCCCTTGTAGTTTGTCGTCTAGGTAGGTGGTGATAATGATAACTTGGTGATGGAGAAAATCCACAACAGGTTTCATAATTCGAGTGAAAATGTATGGGGCCCATTGATAAAGAAAAAATAGAAGAAATGGAGATGTTTCTGGACCCCAGAGTGAATCGGGACATGCAGATATGTTCTGCAGGTCGATGGAGATTAGAAAACCATTTGGCAAATTCCTCCTCAACTGAGAACTGAGAGAGATCATGGTGAATGCGAGTGGTGTTTGTTGATACATGGCATCAAAGTGCTTCAGATCGAATATGAACCACATTTTTTTTTCAGTTCTTCTTTGGTACGAGGGGGACGCGAGTAAAAACAAGCTGACGTCACTGAGGGTTTCAGCCTACTCAACCAATGTGTTGATGTCTTCCATCGGCCAGGCAAGTGGAATGAATCCTGACCGGTTTGGAAGCATGGACTGTTGTCAAAAGTTGTTGCATTTATGGATTGTTTAAGACCTCTGCTGACTAGGGGGAAATGGGGGGAAAAACAGAGCTGTCCCTCGAACCACTTACTTCTCCAATGGTTGTGCCACTGCAGGGAAGGGGTCTGTATCTCTCGCCAGACAGAAGAAAGTCTCTTTTCCTCCTACTCCCCACCCAAAAGGTGTTGGTCACAATGAGACAATTTATTGGCACAAAAACAACAAAACACCAAACCTCTGCGCATTACAATGATGGTAATGCTAGGGAATGTTGTGAAGCTATTGGTGACGTGCAGGTCCCTTGATAGTAGATAACTGCTTCTCTCAGAGAGCGAGAGCGAGAGAGAGAGAGAGAGTATTATTTAACACCAGAGAAATGGGTCCTTTGAACAGTTTCCTCATAAGAGGCTAGCATGATGCTCATGAAGATTAGACATCACAAAAAAACCTTGTATGCAAAAGTTGTGCCACCTGTCCTGACATATAAAGAGTGTGGGGTACCTTCAACATGTTCAAAATGCTGAGAAATTTTGACCATTGAAATTTTGAAATTTTGATCAGGCTAATGAGATGAAATACCTCTACTACTGTTAGAGTCGTAATAACGAGAATCCACACAATGTCTGGAGATTTGATTATCGTCTTCATGTCCTTCTGATCATTTATATCGACCAGAACAATCCATCACGACAATTGTCAAGTTGCAAGATATTGATCTGGACAAGGTGACAACATGGTCACTGGCTAATAGTGAAGACACTTGATGAATCCTCACACTGTTGACTTCTTTTATCAGTAGAACGTAGTCACACCCTGTTATTCTTTTCATTCAACATATGTGGCATTCCTTCTGTCTGACATTGCAGTGGTCATAACTGCTTGAATTGTGATTAGAACAACCCATGTTTTACCTTGATTTTGCTTGAATAAATGCAATCAGATGTCTGATCAATACAAAATGGCTGAGTGTCAACTCTGTTGAACTGTTGTTTGAGAATAACAGGCTCCCTATCCTGACCCCAAGAAGAAGCATGGTTCTTTTTATAACCCTGATAAGCCTCCCACTCAGCAATGGTTCTCAAATATGTATTGAAATCACAATACACTTGAGACCATCTTCTGACCATGAACATAATCTTCCTTCACAAGGCAGGATGGACAGCTATTGTAGGGATCAGTCTTAGAAAGTTTCTGTTGTCATTGTGAATGAGTGATGACCATGATTCCATCAATACATTCAATTCACGGATAAGTGTTACCAAAGCAACAAATGTTTACTCAAAGGAATAGGTAAGTAAATTTTCTACTTATTCCAGCTCCTTCAAACGTATAATATTTTGGAGCTCTATTTCCACACGTTACGTAGGCCTGAGGTGATGGGGATGGCGAGGTAATTGCACTATACAGTGACTATACAGGTAGGTAGAAGAAAGTGTACACCTGAATGTAGGCTAAACCATACGTCTTTAAAAACAAAGCATTCCTTTTATTTTTAGCACAGCCAGCTATCATAGTGAGAGAATCACTTTAATACCTGTCAGCTAGCAACATCACATCCATACTAAAATTGAAACAATGGTTCGGAGCACATAATCCAGCGAATGGTGTTATCAGCAGTGATCCACACTGCTGGGATAACAAGACATATTCTGTCTCCAAAACACCTCCACAGATAACTGAAAGTGAAATAGACTTACTTCCTGGATTGCCATGGATTTGTTGCCCATGATGAGACGGCACATGACGATGTGTTCCAACAGCATCAGCTGGAAGGATGACAACAGCGGATGGCAGTCAAGCACTGAAACAGAAGATACAAGTGTACACCATGAACACAAACGTTTATCATCTAAAGTATGCCATGATTACCACAAGGATGCATATCACAAAAGTACTCTCATACACTGCTGTCCAGATCATTCACACCATCGTACTAAGCAATACAACTGGCTCAACATCAATCTTCACTTATAATCTGTGAAATTCTTGTCAATATTTAGTCTAATGGCATTCTTCAAAACAAAGATACTGAAATTTCCAAGTCAAAAGATTTGACTCCCACAATCAATTCCATGAAAATCAGTACTATTGTTGCCTGCACGTAAATGCTTACTCTTGAGTTTCTCAATCTGCATGAGTGCCTTATCTGTGTACTTCTGTGCCTTGTCCATGTATCCAGCCTGCATTGAGTGCATCACAGTCACCTGGAACAAAGGCACATATATATATTGGGATGCTGGATTCCATATTTGGGAAACACGGGCTACACTGATGATCAAATGCTTGAATATGATTAGCAAGTGGACTTTCACAAAGCTTGATAACAGTACCACAATCAATATCAAAATAGGAGTTTTATAGATAATCGAGTGAGTGAGGTTAGTTTTATGCCACACTCAGCAATATTTAAGCTATGTAGCGGTGGTCTGTAGATAATTGAGTCTGGACCAGACAATCCACTGATCACAGCATGAGCATCAATCTGTGCAACTGGGAACCAATGACGTGTGTCAACGAAGTTTGTGAGCCTGACCACCCGATCACATTAGTTGCCTCTTACGACAAGTATAGTTAGTTGCCTTTCATGGCAAGCATGGGTTTCTTAAGGCCTTTTCTACCCAGGACATTCACGGGTCTTCACGTGATTAAGATGTATGTAGTTTTGAATAACGCATAAAGACTAAGGCATAAAAACCGATGATTAAAAATAAAAGCATTGGTTCAGTGTTAAAGTCAAACTTTTAGGGTAGAGAGGTGGAGATCTCATACACCTATTGATGGTAGGATGTTCACCAAGAGATAATCATCCAGAGAAAGTACAGAATGTATTATCAGTCTGTCCTCTCGGTGTAGATTTATCTAGATGTAGAGAAAGTAAACTCTGTACCCACAGGAACAGTCACTACTCAGACAAGTAATGATGATGTTTCCAGTAAAGTAATGAATGAACTTCGTCCACTCATTGGTCTTCAAGTCTTTGCCACTGCTGTAGATACTGATTTAGAGAAACATGCATCTTCCGCAAACTAAGTCTTAAAGTGGCCACACTGAGCAGCAGAAGATAGCTGTTCAAGATATGACTTGGGTTGTCCAAGATCTTGTCTCAGTGGATTAGTAACCACAGTAATCTTGGGAACAACACTACATCTTATCTTTAAAAATCCACTTTCCAACTTTGAGAGGGAATCTGTTGGCAAACAAGCCCATTTACATGGATAATGCATCTACCCAAAGGGCCACTGAATCAGAAACTCAACTGACATGTATCAGTTAGTGTTCAGACTAGCAGCAAAGAAGTGGGTTATCCTACTGTGATGTTAGTAAGTGGAATACTTCTGTGGGAAGTGACCACTCAGCTGTCGCTTCTGTCTCATGGTAACAATTTGTGTCTGCTAGGATGTTCAGTCTCATGGAATGTATCTCATTTCTGGCCAGCAATTGATGGAAATCTGTCGAGGCTAACAATGGAGAAGCGAAGGAGCAGATTCTTTCAGTTTTTTAGAACATAGCAGATTGCCTTCATATCTAAGCAGATGAATTTAACATTCTCTTCGACAGACCTTTCATCTTGGGTTTGCCCACATGGGCTCCCAATCTTATATTGGATGCATGTGTAGGCAATCCATGAGTGTCTGCATTTACCAAAGTCTCATTCTGTTCATCATGTGATATTTGGTGAAATGTCCCTCTGTATGTCCAGTATTATAGCAATATAAGACTTCCTGGTAGAGACATCTGAGCTCTCAGATCTGGCATGCTGTTCAACAGCACCAATGCACCAGGAGATCAATCCAGGCTGTCAGATATCATGTTTGATATTATCAATGCTTTCGGGGATATCAATTCACCAAAGTTATGACTGATATTGATAACTAAAGGAAATATTCTTGGACTACTGTAACTACATAAACTAAGTGCTAGAAAAATAGCAGAAAGGCTATGTTGATTTTAACACAAAGGAAAGAGTTGAAGCTTTTCTTGCCTTGACAAGCTGAGAGCTAGCTGCTCACAGGCTGTACTGTTGTTATGACAACTAGTTGTGTGTAGATGACAGTGAAGAGGGCTTTTGTTGAAAATTCTGAAAATTCTGAAGATAAGATTTGCCTGATTGGAGCCTTAGTAAAGAATTTATGGCAATGATGTGACATGCACAATGATAGCTGAAGACAACTCACCAGGTACACCAGCACACACATATGTTCCTTTGGCAGCCACTGGAACAAGTCAACAGGGTTTCCTGACAGTGGTTCTGAAAGTAGAACTGCAAAATAACTTTACAATCCTGGTTAAAAAAAAAATAACTGAACATGTTCATGGTATACAGAGGTACGGGTCAGGTTTTAACACAACACAAAAGTGAAAGTTATGACAGACGCAAATATCCTCCAAAATATTTCAAAAGAAATCCTTTGAGCAGCATTAATCTTACTTTAAGACAGTACAAGCATCTGTATCCAAATGTCACACTCACAAAATCAAAGAAGTTGTTTCCATCAAGTTTGTTCTATATTGACTCATTTTACATTTCATTAAATAATCAATTAGCTTAAGGATGCCATTCACATGGAGTCAATAAGAATTCAGAAACAAGTGTTCGCCACTCTTATGGCAATGTCCGTTGCCGCTAAAGAAGAATGAAATTTTTATCACATATTCACTATTTTTCACTTTTTGGTCACACACAAGACGCGTAAAATGACTGGTGTCTGCATGAATGGCCAATGTAGGTTCTCAGCAAAACTAAAGACATTTGGTTGCAATGTTTTATGAGATATCCCATTAACATAAATTTGAGAAAGGGACAAAGTGACGTGCTAACACTGAAATTAAGATCAAGGTTACCTAAATCATCTGTTGTCTGTGTAATCCCCCAATGTAGACTGTCATCAAATATGATGACATTGGGTACAACAGTGCATGAGATACTACGTCAACAAAAGTTTAACGAGTGGTCACTAACGGCGTGTCCTTTAAGATAAGGTGAAGGTCACCCAAATCAACTGGTGGCTGCATAATCTCCTAATGTAGGCTGTCACCAAATAAATTTAAAGACATTAGGTGTAACAGTTCATGAGATATCGTGTTAACAAGAGTTTTAAAAGTGGTCAAAAGGTCACTCTGACCTAGTGAGGTCAAGGTCACAAAATCAACTGGTGTCTGCACAAACCCCTAGTGTAGGCTGTCACCAAATTTGAAGACAATGGGTGTAACAGGTCATGAGATATTGCGTTAAAAAGAACAAGATGTACGTACAGACGCTGCTGAATACATAGTTCCCTGTTCTGCATTGCAGCCGGGAACAAATATTTTTTATACATTCTCCATCTGGGATTGAATCCTTTGATACCAATTCATACTTTTTCAAGAAACTGTTGTAAAGTACACAATGAAATAATGCTTGTAGTTCCTGAATTTCATTACAAAGATGTTACATTGAGAGTGACAGCCACATTTTCTTTTAATGCAAACAAACAAACAAAAAATCAGTAGTATGTTTACCATCATCTGTGTGTATCTGTGTTATTGTCTGGATACTCTGCTGCAGCTGCTTGAGTGCTGGTTTCACACTTTTCACCTGAAAACAACACAGAGTACCACAACTGAAACTATCAAACAGGAACACATGGGATGGATACAGCTCTTTGTTTGGTGTGTGGGGTGAGGGGGAGGCGGAGAGTAAGAGAGGTTTGCATACTCTTGAGAAAGGGGGTTGGGGGTCCACATTTTATTCTCACAGTTTCAATGGCCGTTTAATAAAGTTTCAGGACAAAAAAATGGGGGTGGGAGGTGCACATTCAGTCTGGATCCACCTATGGACACATGATCAACATAAACTTCTAGAAGCCATTGTGAATATACTTGCATCATTCATACATTTGGTCAGGATCTATTACTACAGATGCATGAAGAATCTTCCAAGGAAAAGGTGCAGCCTGCAGTTTACAAGCAACGTGGCCACAATTCATGCTAACATCAAACATGTATGGATCTGGCCTCACCTGTCCTGACATGAGATAGTGACACACTTGCAGGACAAGGAAGAACACTTTCAGAGATTCCTTGTGTATGGGTGAGCCCTGGTACGTTTCAATGAGACCTGACACCATGGATAGACACTCATCAACATCCTTCATCTTCTTATCAATCAGCAGCAGCTATAAGGAAAACAAAACCTTTCTATATTAACAATTATCCAAATGTTTTTGGACCAAATTTGAATTTTTAAATTTTTTTTCTTAGTGCCACAATTTTAAACACCTACTTCAGTGACACCAACAGTATTCATACAAAATTAATACACAAACAACACCTAAAGCATTAATAGTCCAGGTACACCACTGCCTAACACAGTATTAGTGAGAACAGCATTTATATATGCATGATACATTGATACTGTCTTCTGTTTCTCAACAGTTATGTAAATGTTATTATCTCCTTCTGCTCACCAACATCAGTGAAGGAAGTAACCACAGTCATATAAAAATGTGAAATGTGAGAAAGGCTGACACCACAGCAAGCACTATGAATATATGTTAGCATACTGAGATACTTGTTCAATCTGTATAAAGCAACAGCTGTCACTAGCCTATGTGAAAGTATGGGTGTCATCATGTCCTAAGCAATAGGATCAAGTCTGATTGAGGCTCTAGACAGTATATTTCCATGTGTGTTTTCAAATCCCAAATATGACCCAACCTCTCAAAATACAAGAATCTGAACTTTGCTGGGAAAGTGAAATCCTAAATATAATTTATGTTGCATATGAAACTACAGAAGGTCTGATGGCAAAATGATTTTGGGTTTCACAATTTTCAAAGCTGAATGAATGCTGAAGCAACATCTATGATAGCTTTGGGAAAAAATCCTGGGTAGCATAGGTCAATTCCTATGCTGGTAATCACAGTTACCATTTAACAAGAGCTATGTAAATTATTAAATACGGTTGACTTGGGGAGGAACAAGTTTACAATTCTCACATTCCACACCCCTGCCCATACTACTGGTCAACGAGGACAAGCAATATTGGGCTTCTACTGTGTCTAACACAATTCTGTATTAGCTCATGGACTAACATTACAAAAGCTGAAACTTACCATGCCCTTGCTGAGGAGGAACAGCATCCGTGTGTAGTCTGACTGAGCTGTTCGAGCAAACTCCGCCCCAACTCCTAGCAATCCACAGGCAGATAGGAAATCCTTCTCTATGGCAAAGATTTGCTGAAAAACAATAATTAGGACTGTAACAAAACAAAACTTTTGCTAGTATAAACAAAGTTATAAGTTAATCAGAAAGATGGACACAAGGGTTTTTTAAAAAGAGATACATCCTTACATACACATTGCTACACTGAAGAAATAAGCATTATCATTAATGCATACATCTATATTTTACAGAATGACTTGGAATTCTCCAGCTGTGGTGCCACAGTATGAGATATAATGTTGAAAACTGAAGCCTCAACATTGTTCAAATGTTAAATTATGGCATTTCAATTACCAGAGGCTGTAATGGAGAAAACCAGAGAAAAAATACATTCAACCATATAATAGAGGCATCATGACACAGTAGGCAAAGTCTCCTAGCCATCCAGTCCCTCTTTGGTCATTACTTATGACATGAGGTAGCTATTCTAATCAAGAATCCCTACAGAGCAGGTGTATATACATACCGCCAACTGGAACAAAAGACGACAGTGCCAGTATGGTGCCTGTTGGGACATCTCAATGGCCCGGTGTAGGATTGGTTTGGCCAGCTGAACCTGGTTCTTCAAAAGGAACATTCTTAAGTCAGTTTCAGGAATATGATTTACATCACAGAGCATGGGCAATATAAAAATTAAGAAAAAGATTATGGATCATACTATATAGTAGATATGTCTTAGGGGACAAAACATATTTTCCTTAAAACAGATATACAGTTATTATATGCAGGTTTTGTTTATATTGCTCAGTGCTTCTTATATGTATTTGTATTCTCATATTAAAACACCACCCTTAATTGACTTGGAATACATAATACAAATACAACTATTAAGACTGTACCGTCCCAATGATATATGAAACACTGTTTGGGGTAATTTCACTGCTTCCTTGAATGGTGACTGATGAACCAATGTCCAATATATATAACCAATGTCTGACTGTATTTCACTATTACTTTGAAGTTCTTATATATGACATGCCACGCCTGTTTGCTGTTTATAAATCCTATGTTTGTTAATAACGTCAATGCCAATTATAAGACATGTTAAACATAAAATGTGTGTTTAATGTTATCCTATGGGTCCGATGAATTTTCAGCAGGTCAGACTGATACCTGAAACTTAAAGGACCAACTATCCTGTTACTTTGAAACACCAATAGTGAACACCTGTTTTAGAAATACATCAGCTTCAGTGATCAGTGGAATACCGCCTGCTGAGTCTGCAGTATGAGCAATGTCTATTATCCTCCTGATGGCTAACTATTTCCCTGGTTCAACTGAGTAAGCAATATTCCCAACATGAACCGAAGAATAAAGGTTGGCAGATTTAGAGGTCACGACTTCCACATACCAAAGAAACAAACCCAAAGGACTCCAGGTACTTACACAACTAGCATCAAAGATGCCCTTCCCAAACTATGAAAAGATAGACACAAAAAGTGAAGCATTACTGCAAACTGATATGACCAAAACACTAGCATTAGTTAAGGTGAGTAGGTGAAAACCTAATATTTCCCTTAAAATTCTCATTTCAGTTGTGTCTTATGAAAGCTGAGTGAGTGAGAAATATTCAACCCATATGGTTCAATAATTTGAGTCTGGGCCAAACAATCCAGTGTTCAACTGCATGAGCATTGATCTACACAAATGGGAACCCATGACATGTGTCAACCCAGTCAGTGAGCCTCACCACCCAATACTGTTAGTCACCTCATACGCCAAGCATAGTTTGCTGAAGATTATTTCTAACCTGGATGTACACTGGTACAAACTATGTCTAAGACTTTCAAATCCTACTTCATTAGATCTTAGGAGAGTATAAAACTGATATTTTGAATCTCATGCAAGAATTAAATATCATAACCTCATATGATGTCCACTAAAAGCAAAACAACACAGACATGTGTGGCTTACCTGCTGTTCATAGAGCTGAGACAGGATACTGGCAGACTCAAACACGACATCATCATTTGCAGATAGCTGGGATAGTCAAGGTCATAACAGATGCACAAATAACCTAAACAGTGTTTCACTATACATTACAATTACACTTGCAATAAGTCATAATGTATTTCAATCACTGACCAAGAACTAATTCTTCATTTTTCTTAATACACTTGCGTACTTTAACATTCAATTAATCACAAACTAATGGCAAAATGAGAGTACATGGATATTTGAAGACACTGTGGCTGAGCGGGTTAAGTGGCACACTATGTGCTGGCAAATAGGTGCCTGACTGAGGATGTGCGTTCGAATCCCAGACAGGATTCAACCAAACAAGCCTGCAATCTGTACTTTGCTCAGAAAGTGTACTCCTAAACGTAACATATGCTACATCTAACCACTTTCTAAATGGCATTGTGCAAGCAATGAGAGTATTAATAACAACATTATCTTCTTTGTCATCATTGTGAATGAGCCATGTACTGCTTTGCTTAGAAACATCTCTCTCTAGAATGACATCTTCAACAGACATGGTAAATGAAAAACCAGTCCACTGTCTTTGAACAAATACCTGTTATTTAACCTTTCTTCTAAAGTATCATTACATTAAAAAAACCATCTACCTTGAACGTATCAGTAACTTTTCTGCAATCATGAAATGAAAGATAAACACCTATGACAGAACCCATGTGCTGATACAGTTCTCGTCAATAGACAAGTAATGGATTATCTATAGTCCAAGGAAACATAACTGAAATAACACTGCTGTGTGTTATATTACAGGATGCAGGATGACGCCCATTCTTTTTAACATGTCTACATGTCCTATTGTCGTCAAATGCATGTAACATGAACAAAACTTGTCTTTGTAAACTATAATCAGCTGTTCTTGGAAATACAATCTGATGCTCAAGGGCTGATGTAGTAGAATCTTAAATACAGACCTATGTAAAGAATTATCATTTGGAGCTATACATTAAAAAATATTTCAAGCCCAAAATCCTTCCTCATGGAACCACACCATATCAATTAACACCAACTATTACTGATTAACGTGTATACAAGGCACTGTTTAATTATCAATCAAACTCATAACAAAGTCAGAGTTCAATTGCACTCATGAAAAAAATATTACAGGAATGAGAAAACAAAATCTATTTCTGAAAACTGAATGTCAAGGTTCACAGACCGTTCATTCTTAAAATGCTGAATATGCATTTTTCTTACTTCATGATCTTTCATTTACAAAACAAATTTACTATGACAAATGTCTGATTCTTAGTAGAGCTTGTTATATAATCGATACAAATATATAGTTAGTTCAGCATTTGGAATGATCAATAAACAACCTACATCATCAAAATGCCAACCAGTACAGTTTACCGTGTGAACAGTCCTCAAGTAAAATACTTCCAAATTTTGAGCTATACTGCTTCATTACAAGGCACACTCACAATCTATTCAAATCTATGTCATTCAGAGGTAGGAAAAGACGATATTATCACATTAATGGATATAGGTCACATGATCAAAACAAAGCAGTCAGCTGTCAGAACCTAAGAACCCCCTCAATGTTCTCTTTTGATACAAGCAGACGAGGAATAAACTGTAAGACATATGACTGTACATGCCAACTAAATATTGTTACTGAGACATTGTCACTGTGATATGGCAACATATATCTGACGTGATAATTTCAGTTTACACAATGTGCACCTGTTCCATGCTTGGCTTCTCAACCATTGGCATGCCACATTTCAGAAGGATACCGATGACGACACGCTCCACTGAAATTAAAAGTAAAACGAAATTAATATCGTAAAGTGCTTAAAATATCAAATTACATAAACAAGGCTACGAAATAGTCTACAATAATTGCCATGATCGCTCTCAGAAAGTGACAAAAATACTTGAACATACCGCCTTTTCCAAATGAGCCCGTGCTGCGTCGATGTTTTTTGTGTGGGTCAGTAAAATATTGCCGAGTTGGAGGTGCGTACGAGCTTCGATTTGTGGCGGAGGCTTGAAAGTAAAGATCGACTGAAGACAGTGTATGCAAAGTCGGATGTTTGGTGGGTTAGAAGTCCTGAAATTTTCTGCAAAACCAAGGAGGGCCGTGTACCAAGGTTGCTCATTAGAAGTCGACGCCATTTTCATTCCTTCCCGCTGGACTAAATCCGCGAAGATAATGTCAATGTTTTGTGCCCGAATTCGATCAAAACACCCAAAAACATTTAACAAAAATCAAATGTTAATTTCCTAGTCAAATATGAATTCAGTATATAATAACTACTAAATTCAATCAATTATTTCGGAACAAAGGCGTAAGTGCGGAGCAAATCGACGACCCTAATTTACAAATTGTGGAATGATGTTTTGACGAAACGAAATTTTCAAACGTCAGGCCGAGCTTAAAGAAACGGCTAAAATCCATTTCTATACATTTGCTCACCAAGAATTCTTCTGCATCTGTATTCCCATGTCATGAGTTTTAGGGATCTTGAACAACTAATGACAAGAACACATCTTCCTCTTGTAAAAAACAATTTTATCGTAAAAAGCAAACCATCATCCGCTTATATATAAATATTCAGTATCATACCGCTGTGACGTCTCAACGCTCCTTATATAAAACGTGTGTTGTGTCCTAATCATGTAATCCGATGTGTAATATATGACACAAAAGTAGTTTCCGTAATAATAAAACAACTCAGATTTTCTCTTACATGTTTCAGTCGTGTATCTTATATCCCTATGTTTCTATTATACACTTGTCAAGTGTGTTATAGCTAGCGTTGCTACAAGCGGTTTGTCGAGGCCAGAAAAGGGTCGTTGTCTCGATCAACAGCACTGTGCTAATTTTGAAAGTATTTAAAAAGATGTATTTCTCGGCGTTTTTTTTACTCTCTCTCTTTCTCTCTCTCCTCCCCCCTCCCTCCCTCCCTATCTATCTATCTATCTATCTATCTATCTATCTATCTATCTATCTATCTATCTATCTATCTATCTATCTATCTATCTATCTATCTATCTATCTACATTGTCCCCAATGTTCTCGATCAACATGCACTCTCTTGGTTGTTTACGGGAAATCAGACATTCAATGGACGCTGGCGGGCGGATTTGTAATACCTCATTGCGGTCTAGGACGTGCCTGAAGTGGGAGTATGTAACAGGGCGTGGATTTAACCCGCAGGTGACATGGCAGCCAACAGCTTGCTTTCGAGATGAACTGGGGCGGTGGGGTAGCCTAATGGTTAAAGCGTTCGCTCGTCACGTCGAAGACCCGGGTTCGATTCCCCATATGGGTACAATGTGTGAAGCCCATTTTCTGGTGTCCCCCGCCGTGATATTGCTGGAATATTGCTAAAAAGCGGCGTAAAACTAAACTCACTCACTCACTCGAGATGAACTATTATCCTTAATGATACGCGAAGGTATACTTGCAGCCGTATCCTCTATTATCCGCAAAAATATAAACAAATAAATAAAAAAGGAATGGATTTATGTCAATTTAACATTTACACGGAAACTCCGCTTGACAGCACCTCGTATGGCATGAACGTACAGTTTGTTATACTATGACCACCATTAACTAGTCGGATAATTGATATAAGGAACCAATTTTCGCACAGCTCTTGACTGGTGACTGTACGACATGAGTAAGACCTGCTGAAGGTTCTCATGAGTGCTCCTAAACAGATGGCCAAATTACATGCAGGCACTTGTTATAATTTATCAACATGCAAAGGCACCCTGTCGGGCAACCATACACGCACAAACGAAAAAAAGCGCACATAAAATTTGTAGATTTTGTCGCCTTGGGTATTCTGGGTAATTTACTTTACTGTGTGCGATGATGGGATAAGTCATATCAGCGGAAGGGTCTTGGAGAGAGGGGACCAGAAGTGTGAGTTTGAGCTCGCATGCGTATTTGTGCTTGAAACTGATGTGTTGGTGTGTTTACTACTATTTCATGGTCTCCGTCCGGAATGAGCTGACAGGACTTTGTATGACTGGATTGCTGTGGAAAACGGCTTAACCCTCAACTCACAGACTTAAGCACCCACACCTCAGCAGTACGCCTTAGTTATATGTCATTAAAGATTATAAAGCATTGGCGATTGTGGCCGTATTGTAATGTTTAAGCGAATGTCCGTTATGTTGGCATTTGATTATATATGGATTGGATTTCCAATGAATGGAGCCTCGGTGAAACTGTTTATCATCTGGGCAATTTTCGTATCTCCCAGTTTATCTAATTTCAAAACTGACCCGGTCCCATGTATCGATCTGATCAACCCAGACACACAGAAAGTTTGTTACAGCTGACGCCGAGAAAACACGATTGCTGTGGGATGTGAATCCGTATATTTCCGAGAAGCAGATTTGCAGAAGAAAACTGCCCCGTCTGTAAGGCAAAGCAACGCCTTCGTATTTCTGTCAGACCGGAAGGTCGCATAACCAGCTCTCAAAATAAAGTGGCAGCCATAAGATACGAGCTATAATTTGGAGCAGATGATCTAGTCAGCCAATCAAAATTCTCAGCATTACAAAGAAGATTTTCATTAACATGAAATACAGGTGATCTGCAAATATTCATTAAGCTGGTCTACACTAAGAACAAACAGAATGAGTGAGTGAGTTGGGTTTTACGTCGGTTTTAGTAATATTCCAGCATATCGTGGCGAGGGACACCAGGAATGGGCTTCACGCATTGTTCCCATGTAGGGAATCGAACCGCGTGACGAGCGAACGCTTTATCCACTGAGCTACCCCACCGCCTCAAAGGCAGAGAGAATACCATGAATAATGCCGTTACCCACAAAACTGTATAACACAAACAAGAAATGTTTTGTATAACGTTTCATTGGCTGTCTAAATGAATGAAAATACAATACACACAAAGTGAAACGTCACTGCTACACTTTCACAAGACAACACCACCCAGAAACAAGAAACAGCGTGCGACAGCGAGTGAAAGGCAGTCGTCCGTCTTAACATGGTATGATATCACAACATGATGTAGATATATTAATGTAACTTGGTTACACAGAGGGCTTTAATTGACTACATTCCAATACAACATGGTCACCTCGATAAACCGAGTACCGACCCCACAACGGGTCATGTTTTAACTTCGCCCCTGAAGCAGCTGTAAAATATAATCACAGGTTCGTATGGTCTTGGGTAAATCATTCACACGCCACCGACATATACTAGTAGCTCAGATAATGTGGAGTACGTGTTAAACTTCAAGCAAGTAAAACCCATAAAACCACATAATTACACAACAAAACAAAACGAATTTTTTTCTCCATTTTTTTCATCCTTAGCACATGTTCATAACAGCTGCATGTTTATTTGTGTCAAATCCCTTGTGAGAGAGTGGCCACAGTGCGGAGAGTTTCTGGACTTTGGGAGTCCAGCATTACGTGTGATGTGTTTAAGGATACCTGCTCAAATGGAATTGATTAGGGCCAACAGACATTTATCGTGATGTCCGGGGTTCGAGACTACATCGGTTACAGACTGGTGGACTCTGCAGGAGACTAAGGGGATAAATCTGTGTGAAATAGTTCAAGTGGGCAGGGTTTCCTCGCATCTATATGATACCCCATATACTATTCATTACTCGTCTCACACTTGTCACATCTGTCGGATCTGTACCGAAATGAGCCAATTCACACAAAACACCATCAAAAACTTGATAGGTCGCGAAAATTAAACAAATTACCTCAACAGGAATGTGAACGACTACACAATTAATCCACACCAACTAATTAAGGTTATCACGATGTGTCTACACTTCACTGGTAGGGACTATGGAGATATATATTTATATCTTGATGTAATTAGAACCCGTCCATTACACCCAGAGAGTTTCATATGTAATGGCAGTCTTTGTCCGGAGATGTTTTTTTATGATAAAACTACTCGCAAATGTGAAAGCACAGTCAATCGTGGACGACAGGTATCATTAAACACATTTCAGACAGTGAACAACCTGACGAATCACACGAGGTAACTTTGAAAATATCATCCTGTTCCTATGTTGAACTATTTTTGTTTACCACCTCTATGTGAGTTTCCTTTGGGTTTCCCAATAAAGGTCCTTGATAAGACAGGACTATATCTCTATGTCTGTTTTCCTCTGGCTTGGCTTTCCCCAAAACGGACCTCGATAAGACAGGGTTTTTTCGTTTGACTTTCCCAGTCACAAACCTTGATAAGGCAGGACCTTCTCTCTCTCTCTCTCTCTCTCTCTCTCTCTCTCTCTCTCTCTCTCTCTCTCTCTCTCTCTCTCGGTGTGTGTGTGTGTGTGTGTGTGTGTGTGTGTGTGTGTGTGTGTGTGTGTGTGTGTGTTTTCAGGAGGTTTTCCGAGCCAAAAGCGCCAATTGCGTTTCCTGGCGTGACGTGTTGAGAAACACACCTTGTCGCGCGAAACACCACGTGCATCTCAACGGGAAACCGTCGACGAAGGGACACGTGGGTGTCCGATAGCAGAGATTGTCAGTGTAACATCTTATTTTGAGACAGTCAGCATAAATTTTGAAACTAACATGATATTTGAACTTTTCGTCATTATCAGTGTGTGTTCTCCTTTGGCTTTCCCAGTGACGGACTTTGATAAGATAGAACCATCTCAGTGAATGTTTTCTTTGGACTTTCCCTATAACGGCATTAATACGACAGGATCATCTGTGCCTTGACTCTTCCAATAACGGATCTTGATAAGACAGAGCCATCTGTGTGTGAGTTTTACTCTGGCTTTCCAAAGCACGGACCTTGAAAGGCAAGACCATCTGCATGTGTGTGTTTTGCTTTTGCATACCCAACTACAAGTATTGGCAGAATATGATATATTTGAACTCCTCCGTTGCAGACAGGCGCCACTGACACGTTGTGACACACCCCTGGCTGATGAAAGGTGTGGGTCAGGGGCCACGGACCTGAATGTGTCATCAAAGATCATGGTCACCCAGTCGCTATGGTTCTAATATTAAGTCTGTCGTAATTGTGATTCATGACATTTTCAATTTCGTCCGACCGTTAGGCTTTTGCTTGGCGAAGTGAAATGAACACTCTTATTGTAAAATACGCAAATTAATTCTCGTCCTTCTTTTCCATCTTGTTTGTACAAGATATATCACAATGTAACATAACACCATGCAGTGTATACTACGGAATTTGATACTCGTGAAATGGGCAGATACGTGATCTTGCATGATTTGTGTCTACTGTTTGTTTTTACCTTATGAGAGTGAGCTGCATTAACGATATGTCTTTTCGAACGAATGCAAGTATACGATCGGTTCTTGCTTACCGTAAGTCTTATTCATATTCTACTCGTGGTTGTTCTTTAGTCAGTGCGAGATCACTTATTAAATAGATTCTTGTATACATATCCTGTTTGAGCCAATTTGCAGACAAAGATACTCGTATGTTATGAAATATATATCACAACAATTCTGAAATTTGATTCTTTAAGGATGGTGTGTCCCATTGGTGTTTGCCACGCGGTGGTACATCATAGAACGTACTGGATGATTATTAAGTAGGGGGCGTACAATACATGTGATCACACGCATCTGTATAGTCAGTGATACATTGTTGATTAAGGTAGAGAGGTGATCACCGTCGGAGTGTACACATGGTCAAGATGGACCACCTCCTGTGTCTGGTTCTAACACTGGCCATTTTGGTCAGCGTTCACGCACAACGACCAAGCAGTAAGTCGATCCTTACAATTGCGCAGGAATATCACCGTAATCTGTCTGTAAAACAAACAAGATTTAAATATAGTCACTTATAAACATACTTCTGTATACTTGTTCACTTTACCGGTTTCCACCGTTATCGTTTTGTCGATCAAGTTCATCAGTTGGCACCGTTGTCGTTTTGTCGACCAAGTTCATCAGTTGCTACCGTTTTGTCGACCAAGTTCACCAATTGCTACCGTTTTGTCGATCAAGTTGTGGCGGTTGGGTCGACCAGTGGTTAAAGCGTCAGCTTCTCACACCGATAGCCCGGGATTGATTCCCAACATGGAGATACTATGTGTTGCCCATTTCTGGTGTTCCCCGCTGTTATATTGTTGGAATATTGCTCTAAGCGGCGTAAAACCCACTCACTCACTCACTCCAGTCTACCGTCGCCCTTCTCATCCAGTGAACCATCCAGTGAACCAGTCACCAGACCATTCCGTCGTAAAGGTGTAAATGCTGATTTACACTGCTGGAACTTACCCGAATTATAGAGCGAACCGACGTCCTTGTTCAGTCGGTCCCTAGTATTTTTCTGGGGTTTTCAACCAGCGAAGGTCCGGGTTAGAAAGTATCTTTAGCAACCCATGTCTGTTGTAAGAGGCGACTAAGGGAATCGGGTGGTCAGGTTCGCTGATCGGCTTGACACATGCCATCGTATCCCAACTGATCAATGCTCATGCTGTTGATCCCTGGATTGCCTGGTACACACTAGGTTATTTTCAGACCGCAGACATATAGCTGGAATATTGCTGTGCGGCGTAAAACTTAACTCACTCACCCAGTCTTTGGAGGTTCAGCACTGGCTAGTTTCAGCAAGTGGTAAAATTGCCTAATGCACTAATGTAGACGTCTGAGATGTGACTAGACAAGTGTTATATGCTGCGTTGAATTCAACTTATCACTCACTCACTCACTCACTCACTCACTGACTCACGGGAATCTGAGTGACTGGTGAGAGAGCCAAACCACGCCCCTCCGAGTAAACGAGGTTGTACTTGTTACATTGCTCACGAACCTATCGGTTTCACATGGGAGTGCGAGGGAAATACGATACAGGGTCGGGCAGAGGGTCGCCTTAATGTATCTCTAACAATTACAGTTTTGGCGTGTATATGCTTAACGTGTTGTCGGACCTGACGTTTATTTAGTGGTATAAACGTTGTTATAACTTCACTATTGACATCACCTGACGATGTAAATCCGTACCTGTGTGATCGCCGTACATGTCATGAACCACATTTGAGTGGTCCCCGTACCTGTGATATTCCCCGTACCTGTGTCATTCCCCGTACCTGCGTCATTCCCCCGTACCTGTGTCATTCTCCGTACCTGTGGCATTTCCCATACCTGTGTCATTCCCCGTTTCTGTGTCATTCTCCGTACCTGTGTTATCCCCGTACTTATGCGATCCCACGTACTTGTGTGATCCCCCGTACCTGTCTTGTCGAACACATCTGTGTGCTTCCCCGTACCTGTGTTGATCCCCCATATCTGCGTGATCCCTGTACCTGTGTGATTCCCCGTACCTATGCGATCCCCCATATCTATGGATCCCACGCACCTGTGTTATCCCTCATATCTGTGTGATCCCCTGTACCTATGTGATCCCCGTACCCATGTGATCCCTGTAACTGTGTGATCCCAGCATTTCTGTTATCCCACGCACCTGTGTTATCCCCCATATCTGTGTGATCCCTCGTACCTATGTGATCCCCGTACCCATGTGATCCCAGCATTTCTGTGATCCCCCTTACCTGTGTGATCCCCCCATCTGTGTGCACGCCCCTGTGATTACTGTGACCAGATCAGGTTTCCCCTACCTGGAGGTGTGATGGACATTATACAGGTCGTGTCGAGTTACCACAATCACCGGCAGTTTAAGTGACCCTATTATCATCCACAGTAACTGCGTAGCAGACACAAGTTCAGACATGGCAAAGCAGACCCCTTCCGCATCGCATGGCTAGTTTGCCATGCAATGTACAAGGTGCTGTCCGCAGACTCACTAAACCCACTACTGTTAACACACCTTTAGCTGTCACGGTCTGACGTGTTGCAACATTGCATTGTAGAAACAGGACAGCAATATCTAAATGCGTAAACCAACATACATATATATCCTGTTAGTGATCTCACTTGGTACTAATTTTGCAAATTCTCATTTCAGCAATATTAGTCCGCCTTGTTGGCAATTCTCCGGCCTATGGTAGGGTAGAAGTCAGAAACAACGCCACAGCGCCATGGGGAACTGTGTGTTCCGATTTTTGGGGGAACAAGGATGCTACTGTCACCTGTCGGATGCTGGGATATCGCTGGGGGAGGGTGCGTGGAATGATGTTTAAAGACGGATATGTTACTTGTCACTCAGTGGCGCTAGGGTAGCCCAGGGGTTAAAGCGTTCACTCGCCACGCCGAAGACCAGGGTTCGATTCCCTATAAGAGTATAATGTGTGAAGCCCATGTCCAGTGTCCCTCGCTGCGTTATTGCTGGAATATTGCTAAAGGCGACGTAAAGCTAAACTCACTCATATTTTTTGATACTAAAAGTACTTACTGACAGAATAAATGTCATGTCGAAGACTTGTCGCCTTATCGTCTTATCAGAAAACCAGTGAAACTGTTTGTGCCGAAAATGGCCGGGTCTCCAATGACCTGTATGTTTTAACAAGAGTATTGATTCGACACATGTACAACTTACCAATATTTCCAATTATCTCTTTTCCCAAGGCCCTTAGATACTATGGCGGAGGGAGCGGCATGATCTACATGGACAGCGTGGAGTGTACCGGCAATGAGAACACGCTCGCTGCATGTCGGTATGCTGGATGGACGATACATAACTGTCAGCACTATGAAGATGCAGGGGTGTCCTGCTCTGACAACACCTGTGAGTTTTAGCATTGCAGATTCCAATATAACATTAACTTTATGGAATAATGTTTCCTCGCTTGTCGTAAAAAGGTCGGCAGACTAGCTGATAGCGGCACACCTGCGTAAATATGTATGTTCATGATGTCAGTCACCGGATTGTGACATCGATGCTGTACGGTTATAGAAGACCTACACAGCTAGAGGATTACTAAGGATGACGATAAACAGCAAACTTCACACACACACACACACACACGCACACGCACACGCACACGCACAGACACGCACACGCACACACACACACAGAGAGAGAGAGAGAGAGAGAGAGAGAGTTGAGGAGGGGCTGCATGTTTCGCCGTTTGTCCCCTCTGTGCTGGTGAGTTTCACCATCGAGGAATAGCTCTGAGACTTCTTGGGATGCTGACTTGCATGCCATACTTGCTTGACATCGATGCACAAACTTGATACAAATACAAAAACAGTGAAACGTATTTCTTTTTGGAGATGGATGTAGCTTTGAAATTAGCAAAAATGTTTCATCTAAATTCTTCCTTATAAACAATATTTAACGTTTTATGTCGAACATATATGTGTCCTGGGGCTGCTTTCACGAAGCAGCCTTTACTAAGGTTAACCGTAACTCCCATTCTATAACCTTATTGTTTCGCGAAAGGATGCCCTGGACGACGGTTTCGTGCTCCTGTCTTAAGAGAGCCGTGTCGCATCTGAGTGACTCACAGGTTACAGATCATGTTCCTCATGGTTTAATGTGGTCTCGGGGCAGGTCAGTTATATGTGGGAGAATAGTTATGCATGTCTCATGCGGAAACACATGATCACTGGTATGGTGCTGACAAACGGGAAACATACACGAACATTGTTTTGTGTCTCAATGTTTAAGAAACAGTACAAATATAACGTGAATATGTACTTTGTAGTCCGTTTGGTTGGCAACACATTGGTCAGCTCATACCGAATACCTACAACATCGTACGGTGCTGTACAGTATCGAGATCCTACTGGCTGGAAGCCTGTGTGTGACTCCGGCTGGGACGACAACGATGCCAAGGTCTTGTGCAGGTATCTGATACATTGTAGAACTTTGCCGGGATCTACTGCTGTTGACGTAAAACAGCTGGTACAAAACCAATAACTTTACGGTATTCAGTAATTATTTATATCTTCAACAAAATTAGTATTTTTACAATACACCGAAAGTATAGTGTAAAATTTCTGTGCATGTACCGAAATACGAAGCAACCATTTAGACTGGATCAACTGACCCAAGAAATATGGATTCCAACGTGTGTATTCTCTACACACAACGTTTCGATGCTTCTTATTGTATCTTCATAAGGGGATGGACACATTGACAGATTTGTAGCAAACTGCCCCATGAATGTAGCTTTTATATCGGAATTTGCCGCACATATGCCTTGGGTAATCAGATGTAACGCTCCAGTGGATGTCATCAGCGTCTGTGAATGTAACCTTACATACTAGGTGTTTCTAACCAGCAACTAATGATAGCCACTTAGATCTCACCTTTTGCTCTTGTTTTCCGATGAAGGCGAAGAGATAAATTTCCTAGTATAGATGGAGATTCATCTGAAGTATATTCAGCACCAGTTGGCAGATGCTAACCTGTTGTGTGATTCAGAATTTTAGACCTGTATCTTCAGCAGATTTACGTAAAGTGTTCATGACAGTTTTCACATGTCGGACCCCAAAGCTCAAAACATAATAAACAGATACTTCAGTAATAATGACATCATAGAACCGGTGACATCATTCAGAAAAAATAACCGGAAACCGGAAGGCTAGCCAATCGCATGCCATGTACCTGCATTATGTTATCGCCGTAGGTCAATGGGCTACCGAGACGGTTCAGCGTTATCTGGCAGTAAACTTAGCCCCTACACCTATAACCCTCCTCTCTACACTCTTCGCTCAAGAACGAACTTGAACTGCTCTGGGAGCGAAGCCAACATCTTCAACTGTACAAACCAGCAGCGTAGAAGAGACTGCAACAATAAGAGATTCGCGTCAGCTATTTGTTACTCTCAACCCAAGGATGAAGTTGATTTGGGTAAGATTATGTTGTCATTAATACCTACCTAAAGACCTAGTGTCACGCAAACACTCTGAAAACAGGGGCTAGTAGATATAGTTTGAAAGCATCTTTTTGAAATTGTTCCCTAATCAACTAGCCCAGGTGAAAGCTTTGGTGAGTGAATGATCTTGCTTCAGTGATATTCAGCCCTAAACTAAAATTTGTGTCATTCAGTTCAGAAGAGTTTGACTATCATTCATTTGCGGTCAAGGAGGCGAGTTGTGTATTAACATTCTAGTCACCTTTATCCACTGTTTGACAGCATGTGAACAGATATCCACGGAGCCCTATCACTTCATTTTACAGGATTCAGCCTTCAGCTTGTGAATGGCACAGACGTGTCAGGGCAAGTTATAGTTACAAAATTCGGGGTAGCGGGTAAGATTTGCGCCAACAACTGGAACGTCAACGCCTCCAACGTTGTGTGCAAGCAGCTTGGCTTTATAGGCGGCGTCACCTACGGCACCACGTACACAAGAAGTGACCTGCCTGTGTGGATCACATCAGTGAACTGTACCGGCCTGGAGACGAGTCTGGAGCAGTGTGTGTCCTCCGTGTGGGGCCTACCAAAGGGCTACTGTTATCCTGCCAATGTCCTCTGTTACAGAAGCAGTAAGATTAGTTTAAACTAAAACATTGTTTGGTTTAATTCCCATGCTACAGAAAATATTATCTACTTAACATGAGAAAATGTGTCTTTGAGTAGCTTCAAAGTATTTTTCTGTTGCCATGAGACGTATTATCACGTGTTTTTCAAAATTAGTTGATTGTTCGTTGATCCTGTTTGTTTTCTGATAATTTAGCAATTCACGTCTGTGGGTACAGACTCCATGAGTAACTTTAACGTTTCCTAGCAGTGTGTGTCCTCCGTGTGGGGCCTACCAAAGGGATACTGTTATCCTGTCAATGTCCTTAGTTACAGAAGCAGGAAGATTTGACATGTTTCTTTCGTCATGTCCGTTGTTATAGTTTGACTAATGAGAAAGAGTCCTATTTTTGGCTTAATTTGTTTTGTAATACAAACTATATGTTATATGTACAAAATTATTTCCCTCATTGATTTAGTATATTTTCTTATTCTTTGGTATTTTCTTTCTAAGCCTTCAACGGTATGAATACACAATGGCATTTAGAGAGTGGTCAAATGCAACATATATTTCTCAGTAATAAAACGATTCAGTTGTGGGTTTGAATCCCGGTTGTGACTCAATCAAGAAAAGCACTTTACCTGTACTTTACCTAGAAAGTGTAATGTCAAATATTACATATGTTACCTTAAACAGCTGTACCTTCGCGTTATTACCGTGTTCACCGAGTCTAATATCCAAGCCATGTCGTTCCAGGCCCTCCACAGCTAAGCCTAGCTGGCGGAGATTCAAGCCACGGCCGGGTGCAAATCTCCATAGATGGACAGACAGGCACCGTCTGTGACAACAGCTTCTCCAACGGGGATGCAAGAGTGGTGTGCCAAACGTTAGGTTTCAGGGACGGGAACTACCTGAAAGGTAGGCTACGTCTCTGTGTTTGCTTATATCTAGTTGTTATACACCTATAGTTATATAACTGTACCGGAGAGGTTATATACACCTTGGAAATGGTCAGTTTCTATGGAAATATGATAATACACATCTTCCACTGACCAGCCTCTGTCATTCATGGTTTTGTTCTCCACCCACAGGGTCCTACTATGGGCCTGGGAGCGGCCCCATCTTTATGGACAGATTATATTGTTCGGGATATGAACGAACACTGTGGTCCTGCCGTAACCGAGGCTGGAGGAACCCTGCACCAGCCTGCGATGACCACTCGAAAGACGCTTCCGTCACCTGCTTCAATGAGGGTAAATGACAAAATATGTTTTTATTTCTTTATCTTTTAGTATAGGATATTTACATAGTGCACATACCCATACAACTATTGCTTGCTCAATGTAATGTAATGTGTTTTATTGTATTGTATTGTATTGTATTGTATTGTATTGTATTGTATTGTCAGCTTTACCACAATTAGCATGTGTTACGTTCTTGTTCACCACTAACATAACATATGTACAGATGTGACCATATGGTTAAGTATGTAGCGTGGTCAGTTGCTCACATTATCAATCACTGTGTTTTTCCTGCATCAAGTAGATTATGTATAGGCTCATATCATATACTTGTTTATCGTTGTTGCCTTTAAACCACAACTTGGAACGTCAGCAAATTCGACACATTTGGACATGAGCCGGTATGTTGGTCTGGTTTATTAAAATGTTCCGTGTTGTAGCTGGTTGTGACAGAAATGAAAACACGGATTCGGGGTTTTTCGTAAGAAGTGAGTAGCGGTGCACATTACACTGAAAACGAGATAATTTTGACCCACCCCCTCTGGATCCATGAATGATTTCATCGTAATAGTGAATGTTACGTTGGTTACAGTGAGATTGTACAGAGGAGATCACAGTCATGGCGCCGTCCAACTCTGGAGCCGGACTGGACGATACTCTCGGTGGCAGCCAGTGTGTGGGACTGGCTTCGATGATTCTGCTGCGAAGGTCGTCTGTCGAGAACTAGGATTCCAGAATGGTCGAGCCTTGCCAAGGGGATCATACGGAGCCCTCTATTCCTCCAGCTACTTTGGCAGCAACATCACATGCACTGGTGACGAGGCATCGATCAGGAATTGCACGTTAGGGAGTGGGACCTGCAGTCGACAGGGCTATACCGGATATGCCTCTGTTTCCTGCTACAACGGATCTATCAGCACCGGTAAGTAACGGACAATATAGTCACATGGAATGGATCACTACCACGAGTGGCGCTTGTTGGAGATGGGGACAAGATTGATTGTCACAAGGCCAAATAAACAATGCCGAACGGGGTGTCGAAGTCCTTGCAGTGAGAACTAATGCTACTGGACTCCCCACACCGATGGCGTCTGTACCTACTTGCTGAAGGTCACCATTTCGGTCACACAGATTCCCTAGTTCAAACACACTCACATCTGTGTCCACACAGGACCAAGAACGTTCGTATCACATTCAGGTCCTCTGCAGGGTCTGTCCTCAGTGTATTTGTGTAGAATGACCATCGATAATTGAACCATTGGTGTATAGACTACAACATTGTCAGCGTTCACAGTTATATATTTTCATCTATAACTATGGGAGCCAGCTTATTCTTACAATTCGTCGCACTGCCACCGTTCTGTATTCGCAGTACGTTATAATTGCCTAACTGCCTGGTCAAAACATGCATGTTGATCAAACCAGCTTGCTGAAAATACTATCGCATGGCAACAGTTACGGTCTTTGTACACCAAATTACCAGTGCCACAGATACATTCAGACATGCTGAGACTTCTGTTGTCGTAACTGATTTTCAGTGGTCCATTCATAGTTTTCATCAGTGTCTTTGGCCTTTTACGCACCATGGATGATCAAGACTGGTTATTCAATCCAAAGTGTAATTTGTCCAGATGTGATACCTGATATATCTTTCAGCTACTTCTATCAAGCTCACTGGCGGACCCGACGGGTATCAGGATGTAAGTGGTCATGTCGCAGTTAACAAGTCTGGAATTTCCGGGAGAATCTGCGAAGTGAATTGGGATGACACAGACGCGGGTGTCGTCTGTCGCCAACTTGGTATGGCAGGTGGAGTCAGTTATCAGTTCAACACACGAGCTTTTGGACCGTTCCTTTTGTCTGAAGTGAACTGCTTTGGCAACGAGACCTCTCTGTTCAACTGTCCCACCGGAAGTGAGGTCTGCACATCTCGGAATTACGCAGACCTTGATGCAGGAGTATTGTGTTACAGAAATAACCGTGAGTTGTTTCCACTGACATAAAGAACAAATACCATGCCCTATTTCACTTCATAATATGTTTTGTAAGACAAATGGACATCGTTTCCACATATGGAATTTCGTTTATTGGGGAAGTACATATATTTATACAAAACTCATCACTACGTTGCGTTTCCCAACACTTCCGGTCTAAATGTGAAGTGTATAAATCATCTCTTTAATTCATATTCCAAATCTCGGTCTTTACCCATGTGTTTTAGTAACGTGGACATTTACCGTTAGCTTTATCAACATTTGAGTTCTCCTCAAACTCTGTGTCTGCGGTGGTTACGTTGCAGCTATCCGAGTGGAGCTGGTTGGAGGAACTGCGATGTCAGGAAGGGTAGAAATCATCTACAACGGCGTGCGAGGCACCGTGTGTACCCGTTATAGGACTTCAAACGTCCCGAAAGCTGTTTGTAGGCAACTGGGTTTCAATGACGGCATTTCGTCAAGGTATGTGGGACGGGACTATGGCCTGAGTTTTTATTGAGGTCTTGGCAATAAAAACAGAAGCTACTGAGATCTTGTGTGTAATGTCCATAGCTGGTGTATTGGGATCTTCCATTTATGTCTTTATTGTTGATACTATTGATATCCAGTGTATACTGGTGACAGCTACTGTGTTAATAGGGGAGCCACTATACTAATGTAATGAATGTTTTGACGGGAGATAGGATGCTGAGATATAAAACGTACTGACGAGAGAAGTTGACGGAAGAAGTTGTATTGACATCTATAGGCGATGTAGTTGCTCTGCAGACATCTATAGGCGATGTAGTTGCTGTGCTGACATCTATAGGCGATGTAGTTGCTGTGCTGACATCTATAGGCGATGTAGTTGCTCTACTGACATCTATAGGCGATGTAGTTGCTGTACTGACATCTATAGGCGATGTAGTTGCTCTGCAGACATCTATAGGCGATGTAGGTGCTGTGCTGACATCTATAGGCGATGTAGTTGCTGTGCTGACATCTATAGGCGATTTAGTTGCTGTACTGACATCTATAGGCGATGTAGTTGCTCTACTGACATCCATAGGCGATGTAGTTGCTCTGCAGACATCCATAGGCGATGTAGGTGCTGTGCTGACATCTATAGGCGATGTAGGTGCTGTGCAGACATCTATAGGCGATGTAGGTGCTCTACTGACATCTATAGGCGATGTAGTTGCTGTACTGACATCTATAGGTGATGTAGTTGCTGTGCTGACATCTATAGGCGATGTAGTTGCTGTACTGACATCTATAGGCGATGTAGTTGCTGTGCTGACATCTATAGGCGATGTAGGTGCTGTGCTGACATCTATAGGCGATGTAGGTGCTGTGCAGACATCTATAGGCGATGTAGGTGCTGTGCTGACATCTATAGGCGATGTAGTTGCTCTGCTGACATCTATAGGCGATGTAGTTGCTCTGCTGACATCTATAGGCGATGTAGTTGCTCTGCAGACATCTATAGGCGATGTAGTTGCTGTGCTGACATCTATAGGCGATGTAGTTGCTCTGCAGACATCTATAGGCGATGTAGGTGCTGTGCTGACATCTATAGGCGATGTAGGTGCTGTGCTGACATCTATAGGCGATGTAGTTGCTGTACTGACATCTATAGGCGATGTAGTTGCTCTACTGACATCTATAGGCGATGTAGGTGCTGTGCTGACATCTATAGGCGATGTAGTTGCTCTACTGACATCTATAGGCGATGTAGGTGCTGTGCTGACATCTATAGGCGATGTAGGTGCTGTGCTGACATCTATAGGCGATGTAGTTGCTCTGCAGACATCTATAGGCGATGTAGTTGCTGTGCTGACATCTATAGGCGATGTAGTTGCTCTACTAACATCTATAGGCGATGTAGTTGCTGTACTGACATCTATAGGCGATGTAGTTGCTGTGCAGACATCCATAGGCGATGTAGGTGCTGTGCTGACATCTATAGGCGATGTAGTTGCTGTGCAGACATCTATAGGCGATGTAGGTGCTGTGCTGACATCTATAGGCGATGTAGTTGCTGTGCTGACATCTATAGGCGATGTAGTTGCTCTGCTGACATCTATAGGCGATGTAGGTGCTGTGCTGACATCTATAGGCGATGTAGTTGCTGTGCTGACATCTATAGGTGATGTAGGTGCTGTGCTGTCATCTATAGGCGATGTAGTTGCTGTGCTGACATCTATAGGCGATGTAGGTGCTGTGCTGACATCTATAGGCGATGTAGGTGCTCTGCAGACATCTATAGGCGATGTAGTTGCTGTGCAGACATCTATAGGCGATGTAGTTGCTGTACTGACATCTATAGGCGATGTAGTTGCTCTGCAGACATCTATAGGCGATGTAGTTGCTCTACTGACATCTATAGGCGATGTAGGTGCTGTGCTGACATCTATAGGCGATGTAGTTGCTGTGCAGACATGTATAGGCGATGTAGTTGCTGTGCTGACATCTATAGGCGATGTAGTTGTTGTGCTGACATCTATAGGCGATGTAGTTGCTGTGCTGACATCTATAGGCGATGTAGTTGCTTTGCTGACATCTATAGGCGATGTAGGTGCTGTGCAGACACCTATAGGCGATGTAGTTGCTGTGCTGACATCTATAGGCGATGTAGTTGCTGTGCTGACATCTATAGGCGATGTAGTTGCTGTGCTGACATCTATAGGCGATGTAGTTGCTCTGCTGACATCTATAGGCGATGTAGTTGCTGTGCTGACATCTATAGGCGATGTATCTGCTCTACTTACATCCAATGGCGATGATGTATAGGTATCTGCTGCCATCCAGGACGTAATGGTTGAAACTGCTGGGTTGAAAATTAGAATAGTGTGAAATGTACCGTATAAGGACTTACAACCATTTGTATTTACAGGATTGTTATCATCACAACACCCCTACTCCGACGATAGTCTCCCTACCGTATTTCTTTCTTAATTCATTCCAAAATAATTTCCCACAAAGTACGTGCTTTACTGGGAAGGTGTGCATTAGGCTTACTAGCGACAACGACTCATCGTCATAGATATCCCGAGTACCAGATCAGTGTCGGTCATTAACAGTCGGCTGCAGACTCCATTAATAATCACACACCGCATCCAGAAGGCCACGTGAGGCGTTGAAAAGCAAAGAAAAATAGCGTACCCATTTTATGATCATAATATTGATGGCTAGAACGTGGATAATTTGATACGGGGTACTAGTCGCAATTTTGCCCCTGTCACAATCAGGTACTTCTTATGTTGAACAGGTCGTTTGGCCCTGGAAGTGGACAAGTGTTCATCTCTAATCCCTACTGTTTCGGATATGAGACAAGCGTCTTCCAGTGTCTCAATTATGGGCTGGGTGTCCAAACGACCTCCTGCCAGAGTCACACCTACGATCTTGGCGTAGAATGTTACGGAAATGGTGGGTGCAACTATGCTATTTAAAGTATGATAAGGTAGCGAACTTAAGCATAATAAGTTCATGATCGGGGCATACATTTTCGGAACGATCCTAGTTGTAGGCTTACGACAGTTAATCTTCAGAACCTATCTCAAGTTTAAGGTACATCTTCGAAACTGTTTTAAAAGATCTGACGCGGATTGTACAGTGCCATGATACATGTCGGTACTAATTTTCTGCCAACTGCTCAAATTACCCATTTCTGTTTTACCTATAACAACGAAGATACAAGTTATCCCCCATAAAGGTTATGTCTTTATCTCTATATTAGTATAAGTGAGCTTATGTATCTCTTCCATTTCATGTCTCCAGTGAAACTTGTACAAGGCACTACAAACGCAAATGCATCAATTGGCATCGTGCAGTTCTTCAAAGACAACACTTGGCGCATCATCTGCGGCAGCGGCTTTGACAACTACGATGCGGCTGTCGTGTGTAGGGAACTGGGATATCCTTATGGCTTTTCACTTCCCAGGGGCACGTTTGGGACTCGATATTATTCCTCCTCCATCAGCTACGTAAACTGTACTGGGTCAGAGAGCACAGTAGCCGACTGCGGCTTCAGAGTGGGCGGCTGCATCAACTACTACCCTTACAACAACTACGCCAGTGTCATCTGCTCTAAGCAACCTGTAACCAACGGTGAGTCATGGTGCTACCACTCGACAGCAGCATACGCATGTATATAAATTAAAGATGAGTCGGGATATTTCTTCATGCCAAACTCCCTCATGTGCACAAGATCTCGTTCAACGGCACTACAGGTGTACAATGAAAACTAACTGTCGTCATAGGCGACGGGTAACGGTAATACCTATGTGGTTATATATACATTTATGTTCAAAATGAAATGATAAAGCACAGATTTTGCATACGTTTCCTCCGCATCAAGAAATATTTAGCAAATGAAAAGACAGGACATTTGTTGCATCAGTGAGGAATTAACACATTTGAAAGTTAAAAAGATTCCTTAATATACCCTTTCCCTTTGTCAGACTTTGAGGTGATCATTGGGACAACCTTCCCCTCGATGGTCAGGGTTCGGAAGATGGGTTTGAATGCAACTGTGTGCAACAACGGATGGGGAGACGAGGAAGCTAGGGTGGTGTGCAGATCTAAAGGATACGTGTCGGGCGTGGCGTTTGGTGCTGTGGGCTACTCTTACAATACCCCTCCCCGTTTGTTGCTGACTAACTGCATTGGCAACGAGACTAGGCTTCAGGACTGCGCCGTTTCTACAAACCTTCCATCTTCCTGCAGTTCGTCATATTCAAAAGCGGCATATGTCTACTGCTACAATGACAATACAGGTACGTCGATATTTGTGGTGGGTGGCATACATGACAAATGGTTTGCATGTTGTGATATTCCAAGTCTGTGTGTTGGCGAGAACGCCCCTTACTGATATTCCTGAAAACGTCATAACATTGTGGCGTCATATGATGAAGTTATCATGTTTATAAACAGATTGAATTGTGGTTCAAATAATCTTTGTGATTGTGTGAAGAATCGTTTGATGGCGTTTTCCATTAAACACAAATGCACATTCAGTGAATGCGAATGAAACAAGAGAATTGGTTTGAATAATTCCAACCGACCTTGGTAAACCTAGTAGTTAATACTACACATTTATATACATTTATACTACCGAAATACTACACATTTATATACATTTATACTACCGAAATACTACACATTTATATACATTTATACTACCGAAATACTACACATTTGATGGTTACAGATATCTACATGATGGCCTCTAACATTATGACATTATCATGTTTGTAGGGGTGAACCTCCGTCTCATGAACAATGGCCAAATATCCAACAGTGCTGGGCGCGTCGAGGTCCAGATTGGTGGTGTGTGGGGCAGCGTCTGTGGTTACAGTCTCAGCTCCAGCAGCGCACGCGTCATCTGTAAGACCTTAGGGTACCCCGACGGCTCGGGCCAGAGCACCAGCACATACGGCAGGGGGACGGGGCCGGTGTGGCTTTACTCCCCGTCGTGCACAGGTACAGAGAAGACTATATGGAGCTGTCGATCTAGTGGGTTCAACGTGACCAACAGGTACCCCTGCAGTGGTCATCGATACGACGTTGGTGTACAGTGTTCTGGTCTAGGTAAGCTCATGTACTGACAGTCATACTAGTCTAGTTGAGACATATATAAACACGATTACTTATGATCATCATGACACAAATATACTGCCACTAACTATGTGTTTTGGCCAACATAACGAATATAAATTTTATTGATAAAATGCATGTTCTCAATGATCAAGGATGCGCTGCATATTTATATATTTAAGTATATTTCATTATTGTAATGGGGTAAATTATAGTTATTATGCAGATGAGTTAAAGTACGACGGTGCTACCTTTGCATATGGATATTACTTGTGAGAGGTTGTGTAAACATGATTCAGTATATAACATGTTTTTTTTTTTATACGGAACAGTGACTGGAGCACTAGGCATTAAAGAACTTGTTTCCACTCCACAGTTCGCCTCCGGCCAAACAGGCAGTATGGAGCGGTTCAGGTGTACGACGGCACCAGCAGCTATCAGACAGTCTGTGCAGACAACTTCAACGACATCGACGCCAAGGTTGTGTGCAACGAGATTGGCTACCAGTACGGCGTCAGTGTCGGTGCCTCGGCCTTCGGCAGACAGTACTACGGGATTGGCTTCACCAACGTCCGCTGTACCGGCCGCGAAACCCGCTTCAGAGACTGTCCCTATGACATCAGCATGACCTACTGCCCCAGTAGGAAGTATGCCTCGGCAGCCTGCTCCAACACCAACCCTCGTTCAGGTCAGTGACCACGAATTGTACCACACGTGATAGTTTTATACAAATCCTTTAACAAACGTGCCTGAAACTTCACATTTATATAATTCACAGTTCACTTTGTCTCTTGTCTAAACGTAGACTAGAATACCTTTGAGGTGCACTGTCCTTCATTTAGACACATATGAATAAACGACAAAGTGTTCCCCAACAGGATACACCCTGACCATACAAAGCACGTACCAGGGCCGCATCACAATCCGTCACATGGGCATCGATGGCTACGTTTGCCCCGACGGGTTCGACGACAGGGAGGCCATGGTGATTTGCCGAGAAAAGGGATTCACGGGCGGCTTTGCCTACACCTACTACCACCGATACTATTCCTTCTACTCTAGTTCAACAATGAGATGGTTATCCAATATTAACTGTGATGGCACAGAAACCTACCTCTCCAACTGTGCTGGCGTTAGGTTCGGCGACACTACTAACTGTTCTTCCAGCGGGGACGCAGCCGTCTACTGCTACCAGACTAGTGGTGAGTACAGGTGAACCGATTCGTCGCCATGGTAACAGAACGGGCCACATTTATGCACCAGAGCATAGTGACATATATTAGTGAGATGTTTACATATCAAATAAAAAGACAAGAAGGCAGTCAGACATTGTCCAGACAGCAATCCCTTCTCATATGATCAGTGATGTAGGTTTATAACATATGCTAGCTAGGCACCCTAACGCCACCAGCCAGAACCCCTCGCACCTCCATATCAAGCTTCCACTCCTGAACACTGGTACCGTTTAAATCAAGCTTAGGAGTACTGTGTGTATAACATAGCTCACCTGCTACATGGAGGACCGTGTTTCGTCTACCTCGGAGTTGGACTACTGCATGTCCCGTGCCCTTTGTGTGAAGTCATCGCTCATGAATGTACCTTTAATGTGTTGGCGTTTCAAACACTGATGGTCAGAAACATTTGTCCTGAAGGTCTCCAGGTGCGCCTTGGAAACAAGACAGGGTCTGCAGGTCGGGTTGAGCTGAGCGTGGACGGGACCTGGGGGACCATGTGCACACTATACTCCGGGACATACTACACAGACAAGAACGCCGATGTTCTCTGCCGCATGCTCAACTACACCACTGGTCGTCACATGGGCCTGGGGTCATTTGGTCCCGGTAGTGGACCAGTCTATCTTAGCCGTCTGTATTGCCAAGGAACGGAAACATCTATCTCGCAGTGTACCTCTTTGTGGAGACAGAGCTACTATGGTTGTTCTAGGCACCAGAAGGATAACGATGTCATGTGTTATGACAACGGTGAGTGCACTTTATTAAACTGAATAATCGTTATGGGTAGTAACACTTTTGGCATGACTGTTTTGATCCAGGTGAACATTGCGGTAACAACACTTTAATGAATACACGCCGTATAAACAGAAATATTCATGATTTTGGTTGAGCCCAATTTTACCTCCTCCCCAGTTCGTCTTATGGGAGCCGCCACCGTCAACTATGGTCGTGTCGAAGTGTACAGGAATAAGCAATGGTCTCCCGTCTGTGACCACAACTTCGACAACGCTGCTGCCCGCGTTGTTTGCAGGAAACTGGGCTACGCTGACGGCAAGGCTCAGTGCTGTAACGCAGTCGGAAATGTCGACGCCTCCACAATCACCGTCACCGTCAACGGTTGCTCTGGCTCTGAATCAGACCTTCTCAGCTGTAACCTTGCGTTTGGCAGCTGTAGTACCGGCAAATACGCCACCGTCTACTGCTCCTACAACAACATATACTCTAGCGGTAACAACTGTTGCATTTTATTCATTAATACTTTGTTTCCTTACACTGGCCATTAACAGTCTTCAGTGTGATCCCAACACTAAACATGTGCCTCGTTATGGTGGAAAATTTTTTTTAGGTACAGGTGTACTCATCGTGCTAACAAACTTGAATATTCCTGAATGCATAGTATTATATATTGAAAGCAGTCCCAGAAAAGGATTTACATGATGAAAAGGAAGGTAATGTTTTAAACTAAAACAAGGGACATTCGTTGTATTATATGTTGAGCTATTAATGCAGGAAGTGATTTGTTTTGCTTCACGTTCTGGTCAGATCACTCTAAGCCTCCTATTTCATCCCTGAACTCTGCAGATCTGGCTGTCCGTCTTCGAGACAGTTCCAAGGACTATGGCTCCATTGAGGTCAACAGGTATGGATTCTGGGGACCTGTGTGCAACGTTGGCTGGAACAACAAGGACGCCGACGTTGCATGCCGCTCCATGGGATTTGTTGGTGGCGTCACCTTCAGTGGACAAATCTACTCATCGGCTCCCATGTTGGTCGGGAAGTTCAACTGTCAAGGTGGAGAGTCTAATCTGACCAGCTGTCCCTTCAGTGACCTTGACGACAAAGTGGACCTCGGTTGTAACTCCGCAGCGAGAAGTTACAGGCAGACCGCTGGAGTCCTCTGTTATGATAGAGAAAACGGTAAGATATATTCTTTAAAATGTAGGACATTACTAGTTCTAACAAGGTGGACGTTGCATTTAGTGTTGGGATCTGCTCTTGAATGTTGATAAAGCCACATAACTATACTCCTACGACGTTTCCAGTAACTGCAGGATCCATTGTATTCGATAATATAACATGCGTCAACTGCTCTCTGCTTTGTTAATCAGGCGCCTCTGTGAGGTTGGCTGATGGAGGGTCGAACTATGGTCGTGTGGAGGTCAATTACAATGGCGTTTGGGGGCGTGTATGCGGTTGGTCCTGGAGCGACGTCGACGCTAAGGTCGTGTGCCGTCACCTTGGTTTTCAGGATGGAAGTTCGAGACCAGTAGACAGAAACAACAACACTAAAGTGTGGATGAACTATGTGAGATGTACCGGTTCAGAGGCATCTTTGTTTGAATGTCCCAGTTACTGGAACTACAGATGGGGATGTTCCAGGGACGCCGGAGTCGTCTGCTACGACACACGTATATACATATTATCTCTCTTAAAACAAATGTGACCAATAATATGACCTGTTAGAATGTGTACTACAGATAACAAATGGGTCAGAGACGAATACGGAAGTACAACGTATATGAAAGTTAATTATGTAATTATTAAAGATTTTGTTGTTGCCTAACATTGTATTTTATCCGTTTATATGGAAGTAATATATCAGAGAATGTTTTATTGTACATTGTAAACGTTTCAGTCCGACTGTCGCGCGGCAACCAGATCTCCATGGGTGTGGTCGAGGTGTACTACAACAAGAACTGGGGCAGCGTCTGCTCCAATGGCTGGAGCGACACTGATGTGTGTGAGTGGCCGATATTATTTAAGTACATCTATGGCATGTTAAAATATCTTGTATTAAAACGAGGCAGGTGAAATAAAAAATAAGCTTATTTACAAGTGTGAAGGGTTACACGATGCCATTTAGAAAGTGGCCAGATGCAACATATGTCATATTTGGGATTTCACTTCCTCAGCAAAGTACAAATTCTAGTACTTTTTGGGTTGAGTCACATCCGGGATTCGAACCAAATGGCATCGTGTAATCATAGCTTTCGGCCGTGGGAACCGTGCCAATTCACACTTATCAGATGGGTACTTAAAGTACGCAGTCCAGACTACCAGTTGTCCGCCTTTCATTTTTGTGGAAGTCGAGGTGTCTGAGCGGGTTAGGCGTCTGACTTTGTGTGCTTGCGATTAGGTGCCTGACTCTGAGGGTGCGGGTTCGAATGCCGGATGGGACTCAACCAAAACAGTACTAGAATTTGTACTTTACCGAGAAAGTGAAATCCCAAATATGACATATGTTACAAGTGTGGAGGGATCCTTAACAATATCTAAAGTATTTTATCAGGGACATTGTAGACAGCAGAAAGAGAAGGTGTTAAGATTCCTTTTCTATTTAAAAGTGACGATGAACCTTGACAGTCCCGTAGTGCTTGATCAGTGACGTTGTATGCTACTGTGGTGCTTCCTGACATTACATGTCCCTAAGATGACATATTAAAATGTTTTTGTTTCTCATTACCACCTGATGGAAAACTTCTACCCGGCCCTAATGTTCTATGTATATTTAACATCAGAGAAAATGCAACTTGGACTCTCAGAATGAGCAAGAATTTTCACACTCCCAAGTTTTTAATTTCTGTTGGAGAAAAGGTGTAAGTTTCCATAAAACATAATGTAAAATAGAATGTCTTGATGTGAAACAAAAATATTTTTATGTGGACGTAGATACAGGTATTTGCCAGTTTGATGAAACCATAGCCGCTTCATTCTTCGCACTGTACATTCAGCCGTGGCGTGCAAGGAGCTTGGGTATCAGAAGGGCTTCAACCTGTGCTGTGGAGTGTACGGGAGTCGGTCCTATGCCGTGTTGGACAACGTTCAGTGTAGAGGAAGC
This sequence comes from Haliotis asinina, assembly GCF_037392515.1. Lineage (NCBI taxonomy): Eukaryota > Metazoa > Mollusca > Gastropoda > Lepetellida > Haliotidae > Haliotis > Haliotis asinina. The sequence goes on from NC_090282.1 coordinate 5,944,966, forward strand.
GAGGCGAAACTGATTGACTGTCCCTCCGACAACTCTCATACCAGATACTGCAGCGGAGCTGATGCATCAGTGGCCTGCTACAACGGAACGGCCGCCACCAGTCAGTATTGAGAATTACCAGTGGTTTTAAAGACAGATATTATTTAGCATTACAAAACGCATTGAAAAAAACGGTTTTCAGTATTTTGTTCATCAGCACATGGCATGTCTTTTCACGTTGTCCGTCGCCTTTCAACTCCTGCTAAAATGACTGCGACTGAAGCTGCTCTGTAGTCACTCCATTCTGACTGCTGGTTATGACCATTAATCACATCGTCAAATGTGCTGAACAGTAAATGTTGCTTCCCCAGACACCACGTGACCAAAGAAATAGAAATGACGGGTCAATGATACTGGGCACTGAAATGTAAAATAAGAATAACTTTCACTAAATGTGAATATACATGCTGTATATAGAAAATGCTGTCATTATAATGGCGACCTAGAAGTGAAGAATTTGCCCTTTCAAGTGCATAAATATTAAGAATAACTATGTTTTACACTTTGTTCTTAGCAATGCTCTTTGGTGTGTCTTTAAAAAATGTACAGTGCTTTTCCAGTCAAAATAACGAAAAATATATTTTGAATAAAAGCAACTTTCATAATGAAAACATGCTTATTGTTTCCGGTTTCTTACGGGCATCCTAAAGGGCTTTACCCACAGCTAACAGCGTCGCCGTTATTAGATGTTTGTTCATAACAATAACTTGTAGGTTTTATCATCTTTCACATGAAACAATGAAATCACCGCTTGCTGGTGCAACTTTAAAATGCACCGTGACTTTTATCCAAACTATGATCATTCTGTTTTGCATAAAGCACAAAAATGTGTGTTTAACAATATGAGCAGTTCTGCTAAATTGTTGAGATTAATACGTCATTTGGCTACGGAAGGTGAATGGATGCTCTTACGTCTTCAGCGTTCACATGGTCGCTGGCTGACGGCAACAACTACACTGGCGAGGTCAACGTCATCTACATGAACATGGTGGGTCGTATCTGCACTGATGACTGGGACGACAAGGATGCCACGGTGGCGTGTAAAGAACTGGGCTACACCAAGGGCAAGGCCTACACCCACTACAAATACTCCTACTATGCTGACAACGGGCCCTTCTGGACGTCGAAGATGAACTGTGCCGGCACAGAGAGGCGTCTGTCAGATTGCTCCCGAACACAACTGGGTAAAGTGACATCTTGTCAGAACTCCCATTCTGCTGGTGTGCTGTGCGGAGACAATGTTGGTACGTATATATCGAGAAATAGAAACACTCAAACATTTTCTGAAACGTTTGTATTCGGAAAGAAAGTAATGATTACGTGAAAAGAAACATTGTGACATGTTTAGTACGTCTTATCTGCATTCCTTTAAAAAAGTATGTATTCCTTGCAATTAACAAAAAAGAACAAACAAAAGAACAAAAAGAACAAAACAAACGAAACAAACATATAACAACAACAACCGCTGAATGAATGCAGTAATTGCTTCCCGTTGGGACACTATCTGTTGAATATCCCATTATTAATAATGCCCTAAGGATTTCTTCACAACGGCCGTCTAATGCGACAATACCATCTGGATCTGAGGCATTTCATCTACAACACAACCATCTGGGGAAACGTCTTGAAGTTCTCCACTGTCATACAATCAGCTGTACACGAGCGTCATAAAGATCTCTACTGCACCACAACCATGTGCATGTGATTGTGATGTATTTCCTCTGCGACCATCTGGATACTCCGGAGTTTTCATGAAAAACAATGTGTTCTTTTCAGTATGGAGAAAAGATTACAGAAAATGTTACGCCTCGGAACACTATCAGTTACCATTATTCCCAATTTTTTATATTTTTTAATTACAGATCTCTACTGCCAAACACCTATCTGGATATGACTGTTGTGCATTTCTTCTCTGCAGGTATTTACTACAGTCTCTCTGACGGAGGCCCGGAGAATGCAGGTCGAGTGGAAGTATCCGTCAATGGGGTGAGGGGTTCAATCTGCCGCTCCTACTTCGACAGCAGGGAGGCTAGGGTCATGTGTAGAAGTCTTGGCTATAATACGGGCGTGGTAGACTACTATACCAAGTACCCAAATGCCACCGGTCCCGTGTATCAGAGCAACTTCCGGTGTACAGGCAACGAGGCATCATTGTCCGAGTGTCCACATCAGGGGTGGAAGGTAGCCACCAGCAGATACTGCTTGAACCACAACTACGACGCTGCTGTCACCTGCTACGGAGACAGTGAGTTCCAAAATGAATTAATGGAATTTATTTTGTATAATATACCATATAATCTACCTTCCTTTTTAGTACTGACGACTTCAGTACCATTGTGATGTAGCTGTTATTGTATGTGTATAATCCTAAATCTGGCACCCGCGTTGTCTTCAGTCAAACTGGCTTCTGGATTCGCTCCTGACATCAAGCAAGGCCCTGTCCAGGTTTGGAAGAACAACACGTGGCACTACGTTTGCGACACCAACTTTGATGACCTGACCGCTAGGGTTGTGTGTAAAAGTCTTGGCTTTGTTGACGGGAAGGCCTTGTGCTGCTCGGCCTATGGATCGAAATACGTCAGGTATTCCTACTACGGCAATGGCCTGGGGAGCTTCCTACCCAACACGACGATGAATTGTGACGGCACCCAGTCTGATCCGATGAGCTGCCTGGCACCGGGCACCTGCTCTCACGACTACGCATCGGTTGTCTGCTTCAACTCCTCGGACGTCGTCCAAGAGAGTAAGTTACATTTGAATGCATTGTTAGAATTCTCTAATTAATAAAGCTTATATTACCGTATTTAACAAAATTTAATAATTGCAAGCTTAAGTGACCTATTGCAGATGAATGTTTTATGACACAACTGTTTGGTACGTTCGATAGCCTACACACTGGGATTTGACGACACCACTTCGGACAGTGGTCAGATCGCTGTGCAGCACTATAACGTGAAAGGCCGGATATGCAACACGTTCTGGACCGACACGGAGGCTACAGTCTTTTGTAAAGGTCTGAACTACGATAACGGTATCGCCTACCATCACTCCGTCAAATACAACTATCAACCACTCCGATCACGTGGTCCCTTCTGGCTCAGCGCCGTGAACTGTACCGGAAGTGAAGCGTCCTTGACAGACTGCGCCTACAAGGACAGGATGAGTCTTGGGAACTGCAGCTCCGCCGACATCGCTTCAGCTATCTGCTTCAACGGCGACAAAAGTATGTCTAACCTTACATGATAACTGTATCACCCCACTGAAATAATCCTTGCCATTATCATGGGCGTTAGTCAGACTAGAAATCATCACAACCAAAGGGAAAGCTTGAACCATCTTCATTTCGAGTGCTTGAAAACTGCCTAAAACATAGGATCTGTGTGAAATATGGTTGTACATATGGCTGCACAAGATATTTCAAGAGGAAATACATAAAGAAATTAAACTGATAAAAATTCAACAGAGCATAGAAATGCATATGAATTCAAGTTGGTTCTGAACACCGTATTAGTTCACTCAAAGCGTTGTTTCTGAACCCTCTATCAGGTATCCAGTACCGCATGGTGGCTCCCGATGGCACACAGCAGAACTACGGTAGGGTGGAGATGTCTGTGGGCGGTGTGTGGGGAACAGTCTGCGACAGGTACTTTGACAACCGCGAGGCCGGCGTCTTCTGTCGGCAGATGGGCTACAAAGACGGCTACGCTATCCCAAACGCCTTCTACGGCCAGGGAAGTGGCCCCATCTGGCTGAGTGGACTACAGTGTGTCGGCACCGAACCCAGTCTTCACAGCTGCCCCCACTCCGGTTACAACAGCGAGGTAGTCTCAGGCTACAGCTACTGGTCGTGCCAGAGTCATCGAGATGACGTCTCCGTTTTCTGTGTCGACAATGGTGAGCTAGTCTGCGCATTTGATCACTGCATACAGAACAACGGCTTGTGCAAACACATATATGACATTTCATAACCGTATGTCCGCATTTACATCATGTATTGATGCATGAACCAGCTGAAGCCGACGGAAATTTGTATTATAAGCCCAACTTTTGTTTTAGAAATTATTTATTGGAAATCAAGACGAAGAAGCCTCGTTCAAAGATGCGAAGGATTTATGTCCCGTGTAGTGATATGAACACTGCCTACAAAATCCATGCCCTCATGTCTAACCTCATATTTCCAGTGAAACTCAATACCGGCCTCAACTCCTCGATGGGCGCTGTAGAGGTGTACGCCAACAACAAATGGAACGCCGTGTGCGACAGCGGCTTTGACCTGAAAGCAGCTCGAGTTGTCTGTAGGACTATGGGCTTCAACTTTGGCATAAATATGGGCGGTTCTTTGTTCGGCATCACCGACGGGCCGATCGCTATTAGCCAGGTGACATGCAACGGTCTGGAGGCCAACTTCAAACAGTGTTCAACAACATCATCAACAACCTGCAAAAGTGGCACCTACGCCTCTGTTGTGTGCTCCAGTGACCCCATAACTGACACCGGTATGTCTTCTTACATACCTACATGTAAATGTGACACAGTAAGTATACCGTGAATAAAAGGTTAAGCGCCACCCAGTATATTTTGCAAGAAATATCGGTTGGCACATAACAAATCTTTCAAAAAAACGAGCTATAATAATTTGGTTTAGTACTTTTAGATTAAAAACAAAAGCATAATGGAAATTATCCTTTACTTTCAACAGGATGTGTGCGCTTTTAGAAAAGAAGCATTTTGTTTCCCTAAAAAGGGTTAACGTCTTTTGAAAAGTGAAAATCAGAAATGAGTGTTATATGGTTACATGACTGTCACTTTTAACAATTAACAAGTGAAACCTAAATTTAATAGTCTTGTATAAGCACATCAGGATTAGATATTTTCATTTAGAAAGTAGTGTTATCATATCTGTAACAATATTTCCTTTAGTTGTAAATTCAAATGCATATGACATCCTTAAAACAGTTACCACATGGGCCTTCTCTAAGGATGCATTGGCCTTTCCAATTAGTTCATCCTAACATTTCCACAGCTTCACATCTTAGTTTTTAAATAAACTGGCGCTTAACTTTTTATTCCTGGTATATACAAAAATAACCCAAGTAAAAAGGAAAGCAAGGAAGAGCAAAAATAGCCCCGCTTCCACAGAAAAATATTTGCAAGAAATAATATTCTAACTGCCCTCTTATTTCTGTGACATTTATCACGCTTTTAGTGTTACACGTTTTTGACCATGTCATTCTATTGTCGGGACTGCACGCCGCGCACTATGATGTCCCAAGAAAATGCAGATTGAGTTAATGTGCAGGAATGGGAGAGTGAGTTAATGTGCAGTATGTGCAGAAATTGGAGAGTGAGTTAATGTGCAGTATGTGCAGAAATGGGAGAGTGAGTTAATGTGCAGTATGTGCAGAAATGGGAGAGTGAGTTAATGTGCAGTATGTACAGAAATGGGAGAGTGAGTTAATGTGCAGTGTGTGCAGAAATGGGAGAGTGAGTTAATGTGCAGTTTGTACAGAAATTGGAGAGTGAGTTAATGTGCAGTGTGTTCAGGAATGGGAGAGTGAGTTAATGTGCAGTATGTGCAGAAATGGGAGAGTGAGTTAATGTGCAGTATGTGCAGAAATGGGAGAGTGAGTTAATGTGCAGTATGTGCAGAAATGGGAGAGTGAGTTAATGTGCAGTATGTGCAGAAATGGGAGAGTGAGTTAATGTGCAGTATGTGCAGAAATGGGAGAGTGAGTTAATGTGCAGTATGTGCAGAAATGGGAGAGTGAGTTAATGTGCAGTATGTACAGAGATGGGAGAGTGAGTTAATGTGCAGTATGTGCAGAAATGGGAGAGTGAGTTAATGTGCAGTTTGTACAGAAATTGGAGAGTGAGTTAATGTGCAGTGTGTTCAGGAATGGGAGAGTGAGTTAATGTGCAGTATGTGCAGAAATGGGAGAGTGAGTTAATGTGCAGTGTGTACAGAAATGGGAGAGTGAGTTAATGTGCAGTATGTGCAGAAATGGGAGAGTGAGTTAATGTGCAGTATGTACAGAAATGGGAGAGTGAGTTAATGTGCAGTATGTACAGAAATGGGAGAGTGAGTTAATGTGCAGTATGTGCAGAAATTGGAGAGTGAGTTAATGTGCAGTGTGTTCAGGAATGGGAGAGTGAGTTAATGTGCAGTATGTGCAGAAATGGGAGAGTGAGTTAATGTGCAGTATGTACAGAAATTGGAGAGTGAGTTAATGTGCAGTGTGTGCAGAAATGGGAGAGTGAGTTAATGTGCAGTATGTACAGAAATTGGAGAGTGAGTTAATGTGCAGTATGTACAGAAATGGGAGAGTGAGTTAATGTGCAGTATGTACAGAAATTGGAGAGTGAGTTAATGTGCAGTATGTACAGAAATGGGAGAGTGAGTTAATGTGCAGTATGTACAGAAATGGGAGAGTGAGTTAATGTGCAGTATGTACAGAAATTGGAGAGTGAGTTAATGTGCAGTATGTGCAGAAATGGGAGAGTGAGTTAATGTGCAGTATGTGCAGAAATGGGAGAGTGAGTTAATGTGCAGTATGTACAGAAATGGGAGAGTGAGTTAATGTGCAGTATGTACAGAAGTTGGAGAGTGAGTTAATGTGCAGTATGTACAGAAATGGGAGAGTGAGTTAATGTGCAGTATGTACAGAAATTGGAGAGTGAGTTAATGTGCAGTATGTACAGAAATGGGAGAGTGAGTTAATGTGCAGTATGTGCAGAAATGGGAGAGTGAGTTAATGTGCAGTATGTACAGAAATGGGAGAGTGAGTTAATGTGCAGTATGTACAGAAATGGGAGAGTGACTTAATGTGCAGTATGTGCAGAAATGGGAGAGTGAGTTAATGTGCATTATGTACAGAAATGGGAGAGTGAGTTAATGTGCAGTATGTACAGAAATGGGAGAGTGAGTTAATGTGCAGTATGTACAGAAATGGGAGAGTGAGTTAATGTGCAGTATGTACAGAAATGGGAGAGTGAGTTAATGTGCAGTATGTGCAGAAATGGGAGAGTGAGTTAATGTGCAGTATGCACAGAAATGGGAGAGTGAGTTAATGTGCAGTATGTACAGAAATGGGAGAGTGAGTTAATGTGCAGTATGTACAGAAATGGGAGAGTGAGTTAATGTGCAGTATGTGCAGAGATGGGAGAGTGAGTAAATGTGCAGTATGTACAGAAATGGGAGAGTGAGTTAATGTGCAGTATGTGCAGAAATGGGAGAGTGAGTTAATGTGCAGTATGTGCAGAAATGGGAGAGTGAGTTAATGTGCAGTATGTACAGAAATGGGAGAGTGAGTTAATGTGCAGTATGTACAGAAATGGGAGAGTGAGTTAATGTGCAGTATGTACAGAAATGGGAGAGTGAGTTAATGTGCAGTATGTACAGAAATGGGAGAGTGAGTTAATCTGCAGTATGTGCAGAAATTGGAGAGTGAGTTAATGTGCAGTGTGTTCAGGAATGGGAGAGTGAGTTAATGTGCAGTATGTGCAGAAATGGGAGAGTGAGTTAATGTGCAGTATGTACAGAATTTGGAGAGTGAGTTAATGTGCAGTGTGTGCAGAAATGGGAGAGTGAGTTAATGTGCAGTATGTACAGAAATGGGAGAGTGAGTTAATGTGCAGTATGTGCAGAAATGGGAGAGTGAGTTAATGTGCAGTATGTGCAGAAATGGGAGAGTGAGTTAATGTGCAGCATGTACAGAATTTGGAGAGTGAGTTAATGTGCAGTATGTACAGAAATGGGAGAGTGAGTCAATGTGCAGTATGTGCAGAAATGGGAGAGTGAGTTAATGTGCAGTATGTGCAGAAATGGGAGAGTGAGTTAATGTGCAGTATGTGCAGAAATGGGAGAGTGAGTTAATGTGCAGTATGTACAGAAATGGGAGAGTGAGTTAATGTGCAGTATGTGCAGAAATGGGAGAGTGAGTTAATGTGCAGTATGTACAGAAATGGGAGAGTGAGTTAATGTGCAGTGTGTGCAGAAATGGGAGAGTGAGTTAATGTGCAGTATGTACAGAAATGGGAGGGTGAGTTAATGTGCAGTATGTACAGAAATGGGAGAGTGAGTTAATGTGCAGTATGTGCAGAAATGGGAGAGTGAGTTAATGTGCAGTATGTACTGAAATGGGAGAGTGAGTTAATGTGCAGTATGTACAGAAATGGGAGAGTGACTTAATGTGCAGTATGTGCAGAAATGGGAGAGTGAGTTAATGTGCATTATGTACAGAAATGGGAGAGTGAGTTAATGTGCAGTATGTACAGAAATTGGAGAGTGAGTTAATGTGCAGTGTGTACAGAAATTGGAGAGTGAGTTAATGTGCAGTATGTACAGAAATGGGAGAGTGAGTTAATGTGCTGTATGTGCAGAAATGGGAGAGTGAGTTAATGTGCAGTATGTACAGAAATGGGAGAGTGAGTTAATGTGCAGTATGTGCAGAAATGGGAGAGTGAGTTAATGTGCAGTATGTACAGAAATGGGAGAGTGAGTTAATGTGCAGTATGTGCAGAAATGGGAGAGTGAGTAAATGTGCAGTATGTACAGAAATGGGAGAGTGAGTTAATGTGCAGTATGTGCAGAAATGGGAGAGTGAGTTAATGTGCAGTATGTACAGAAATGGGAGAGTGAGTTAATGTGCAGTATGTACAGAAATGGGAGAGTGAGTTAATGTGCAGTATGTGCAGAAATGGGAGAGTGAGTTAATGTGCAGTATGTACAGAAATGGGAGAGTGAGTTAATGTGCAGTATGTGCAGAAATGGGAGAGTGAGTTAATGTGCAGTATGTGCAGAAATTGGAGAGTGAGTTAATGTGCAGTGTGTTCAGAAATGGGAGAGTGAGTTAATGTGCAGTATGTGCAGAAATGGGAGAGTGAGTTAATGTGCAGTATGTACAGAATTTGGAGAGTGACTTAATGTGCAGTGTGTGCAGAAATGGGAGAGTGAGTTAATGTGCAGTATGTACAGAAATGGGAGAGTGAGTTAATGTGCAGTATGTGCAGAAATGGGAGAGTGAGTTAATGTGCAGTATGTGCAGAAATGGGAGAGTGAGTTAATGTGCAGTATGTACAGAATTTGGAGAGTGAGTTAATGTGCAGTATGTACAGAAATGGGAGAGTGAGTCAATGTGCAGTATGTGCAGAAATGGGAGAGTGAGTTAATGTGCAGTATGTACAGAAATCGGAGAGTGAGTTAATGTGCAGTATGTGCAGAAATGGGAGAGTGAGTTAATGTGCAGTATGTACAGAAATGGGAGAGTGAGTTAATGTGCAGTATGTACAGAAATGGGAGAGTGAGTTAATGTGCAGTATGTGCAGAAATGGGAGAGTGAGTTAATGTGCAGTATGTACAGAAATGGGAGAGTGAGTTAATGTGCAGTATGTGCAGAAATGGGAGAGTGAGTTAATGTGCAGTATGTGCAGAAATTGGAGAGTGAGTTAATGTGCAGTGTGTGCAGAAATGGGAGAGTGAGTTAATGTGCAGTATGTGCAGAAATGGGAGAGTGAGTTAATGTGCAGTATGTGCAGAAATGGGAGAGTGAGTTAATGTGCAGTATGTGCAGAAATGGGAGAGTGAGTTAATGTGCAGTATGTACAGAATTTGGAGAGTGAGTTAATGTGCAGTATGTACAGAAATGGGAGAGTGAGTTAATGTGCAGTGTGTGCAGAAATTGGAGAGTGAGTTAATGTGCAGTGTGTGCAGAAATGGGAGAGTGAGTTAATGTGCAGTATGTGCAGAAATGGGAGAGTGAGTTAATGTGCAGTATGTGCTGAAATGGGAGAGTGAGTTAATGTGCAGTATGTGCAGAAATGGGAGAGTGAGTTAATGTGCAGTATGTACAGAAATGGGAGAGTGAGTTAATGTGCAGTATGTGCAGAAATGGGAGAGTGAGTTAATGTGCAGTATGTACAGAAATGGGAGAGTGAGTTAATGTGCAGTGTGTGCAGAAATGGGAGAGTGAGTTAATGTGCAGTATGTACAGAAATGGGAGAGTGAGTTAATGCGCAGTATGTGCAGAAATGGGAGAGTGAGTTAATGCGCAGTATGTACAGAAATGGGAGAGTGAGTTAATGTGCAGTATGTACAGAAATGGGAGAGTGAGTTAATGTGCAGTATGTGCAGAAATGGGAGAGTGAGTTAATGTGCAGTATGTACAGAAATGGGAGAGTGAGTTAATGTGCAGTATGTGCAGAAATGGGAGAGTGAGTTAATGTGCAGTATGTACAGAAATTGGAGAGTGAGTTAATGTGCAGTGTGTGCAGAAATGGGAGAGTGAGTTAATGTGCAGTATGTGCAGAAATGGGAGAGTGAGTTAATGTGCAGTGTTTGCAGAAATGGGAGAGTGAGTTAATGTGCAGTATGTACAGAAATGGGAGAGTGAGTTAATGTGCAGTGTGTGCAGAAATGGGAGAGTGAGTTAATGTGCAGTATGTACAGAAATTGGAGAGTGAGTTAATGTGCAGTGTGTGCAGAAATGGGAGAGTGAGTTAATGTGCAGTGTGTGCAGAAATGGGAGAGTGAGTTAATGTGCAGTATGTGCAGAAATGGGAGAGTGAGTTAATGTGCAGTATGTACAGAAATTGGAGAGTGAGTTAATGTGCAGTCTGTGCAGAAATGGGAGAGTGAGTTAATGTGCAGTATGTACAGAAATGGGAGAGTGAGTTATGTGCAGTATGTGCAGAAATGGGAGAGTGAGTTAATGTGCAGTATGTGCAGAAATTGGAGAGTGAGTTAATGTGCAGTATGTACAGAAATGGGAGAGTGAGTTAATGTGCAGTATGTACAGAAATGGGAGAGTGAGTTAATGTGCAGTATGTGCAGAAATGGGAAGTATTTCTGCTATATGGTGAGTGTCCACGACTGCGTCGGCGTCAGTGGTGACCTATTTTCACTTCACCCAGGATTCATTCCTCGACTCGTTGCTGACGACATAGTGGACGATTACCATGGGTTCCTGGAAGTTAGAATCAACGGCATCTGGGGCAGCGTCTGCGGCTCCGGTTTCGACGACCGTGCAGCCAACATCGCCTGTAAACAGCTGAATTTCAAAGGTGGCGTTGCCTACTCGCCCGCCGTATACAATCCCTTCCACAGTACCGGTCAGCATATCATCAGTGAGAAACGCCCCATTTTAATGACCGACGTGGTCTGCAATGGCAATGAGGACAGTCTGGCAAAGTGTGCCTACAAGTCTCGCAGTACCACCAACTGGTGTGATTACTACGCCCCGAGAGCAGGACTGCTTTGTTACAAGAACTCAGGTAGGTCATTGCTATGGGATCTCTGGAATCTTCACACAACCAAATACGTCGTTTACGTATGTTCGGCTGTTTTAAAGCATGTGAAAATAGTGTCAGGATAAGTTATTTCGTCGCCCCTCTCTCACAGGAAAAGAATAGATGTTTGTGAAATGTTTCTAATTATGATAGGCAGTAGGCCGAATGTGGGAGTTCGCTGAAGTACTGTCGATCTGAGCACGGCCATTTCTCAACACTGTCACTGTTACCTGAAATTCTTGATCCTGTTGACAGATTATATGAACTACTATTGTGGTTTAATATGTTTTCACTCCACCTAAGATCGCAAGTGACCTGCCTGTCGGTTTGATGCGAAAGTCAACTGCCTGTCAGTGTGATGCGACAGTCAACTGCCTGTCAGTTTGATGCGACAGTCAACTGCCTGTCGGTTTGATGCGACAGTCAACTGCCTGTCAGTTTGATGCGACAGTCAACTGCCTGTCGGTTTGATGCGACAGTGAACTGCCTGTCAGTTTGATGCGGGAAGAAAGTCCAAAGCTATACAAATCTTATACGTTACCGACTTTGGGTGAACCAACAGCCACGGGCATCGTAATGACACGCGAGTCAGTTCGAAACAGGATTCCAGTCTACTACCGCGGGTTTCTACCGTATTAAGGGACTCATTCTGTATGAAACAATCACTTGTATGTTAGCATCACCCTCAAGAATACTCAGTAGATTGTGACGGGTCGTGGAACAGTGTATGAAATAAGTTTGAAATATAGGCAGCCCGAATGTTATAATTTGTCAATTTAATCGCAAAATTAAACAAAAACGTCCAAAATTTGAGAGCGCAAACCAAACGATACCCGGTTGCGGGCTGTCGGACGGGTCTTATTTCATACACTGTCGTTGAAGCAGCATGATTGTCTTTGTCATGGCGTCTTATTTCTGATTAACACAATCTGTATATATACTCTTCGTAATGTCGAATATCAATGATTACAGGAATACAGTATCGCTTGGTGAGCGCCGCAGGTGACAGTCCTCTGCAAGGCCGTATTGAAATGAAGTATGACAACCGATGGGGCACTATCTGTGACGCTTCCGTCTCCTCAAACACCGCCAAGGTGGCCTGCAAGAGTCTTGGCCATGTAGATGGACTCCCTGTGTCCAGTGCCGCCTACAAGGTCGCCAATGACAACAGGCCGATATGGTTCCATTACTTTAAATGCTATGGAAATGAGACTACTCTCCCAACCTGCATGAACGACGGCTTCTATTCTTCCTTGTCAGCCTACAGCTATTGGTGGTCGTATTACTGTAAAAACATTGGACCGGCATCAGCCAAGTGCTACAACAAAGAGATCAGTAAGTACCAGCGCAAACATTCTGTCTCGCTAACCAGGTCAAGTGGGTTCCTGAAGTCCAATATTCAAATACTGGGCTTATATGGCCATAAGACAGAACTGCTTCATACAAACCATTTCATGCAAACAGGTTTTTTTGGGTTGCCAAATGTGAATGTCAGTTTTACAGAGATTTTATTGCATCCAAATTTGACTGATTATCCATCCATTTATCTGACAGAGGTAACAAACGTACGTCTTGTTGACGGCCCAACCAACAACACTGGGAGGGTGGAAGTATTCCTTCAAGGACCAGACAAATGGGGCACCGTCTGTGACGACTTGTGGGATGACAGAGACGCTACCGTTGCCTGCATGATGTTTGGATATGCCAGGGGCAAGGCAATAAGCAAAGCCTTTTACGGTCAGGGCAAGGGGCCGATTTGGATGGACAATCTTGGCTGCAGGGGGAATGAATCTCATCTACAGGATTGTCCATTTAACGGATTTGCGATCCAGAACTGTCGTCACACGGAGGATGCCGGTGTGGAGTGTTCAGGTGAGCATGGATGACCAGATACACTACTCAAAATGTGGTTGATCAGAGAGCAGAACAGGCTGCACCATGTAACATAACCCATAATGGTTTTACTCTTCAGTATTTTGCGACAATGACTAAAACGTATCCATAAGTGTAGCGACATTATTATCAAATGTCCCGTGACCTTCCCCCATGGTGGATTTCAATGTCCAGGTATTTTGTATTGTCAGGGATAATCTACAACTGTTAGAGTCTCCCTGGTATTGTGTGTGAGTTTATCTGTAACGTCCCTCCCCCAGTGCAAGGCGTGTCCACCTATTTCTAACCATTCTACCCGTGCTTCTTCCTCCTCCAGGAGTTCTCCCAACGACTACAAGCGTTCCCACGGGAGGTCCAGTTACTCAGAAAATCAAAAGTGACTCTCCCCAAGCAGCCGCCATTGCCGTCCCTATCGTCTGCGCTCTGATCATCGCCGCTGCCGTCTGTGGCTTCCTGTACTACAGACGACGTTACAAGAACAAGGACAACCTTACCAAAGGACTTGTGCCTGACATTCCAGCCAGCACCTCAAGGGGGGGATTTGGGGTGTCACTCGGGGGAGGCTCCGCCTTCTTCTCCAAGTCTACTAATGAAGCAGATGTTTCTGGAGTGAGCAATCCCAATTATGACAATGTTTCACCTGTCGAAGCTGCCATTTCACACGTCGACGACGATGCAAGCAAAGCATAGTGTGTCAAACCGACATGACGTGCTTTTTCTTTGCATGAAGAGCTCTTCATTACCATAGACTAATGACACAGCTGTGGAATCCCAATAGATATATAAGTGTGATTTGATGATATATTGCATCCATACACACTTTAGATAACCATGAAAAATATCGTTCATTCATGTGGATATAACGTATATGATTCTATGATAACATACGTTTAGCACATATCTAATTATATCTGTTGCGTCACTCGTCAGATATGTTGAAACATGCAAAATTCGCTGTCTTGTGCGCTATGTAATTGGGTGTACAGACGCGAAAAGGAACTGTAGTTTCTCAGGATACAGAGTAAAGATCATTCCAATACCTTGTTTTTCATATATGTACCTACTATACTGTGGTAGGCGACCACACATCTACAAACACACCAACTCACTCACTTGACATGTGTACATTTTGTTACATTAATGTAATTTATTGTACTTTTTATTTTCATAATATTAAAATTCTTCAAATTTATGCTGTTACCAAAGAGTCGTTTTGTCGTTTGTTGTTTTGTGTGAGAGAACCCGCCTGTGATGGCTTCCTTGGATCCTGCTCAATGACGTACGTCTCATCCAGTCCCAGGTCACCAGGCGAGCATGAACACAAACAATCCTGTGTCAGGGCACATGGTCATGAGAGACTTAATTCTTTACACTGAAACATTTGACGAAGGCTCTTGACATGACGGGTGATAAGCCTGTCATGTACATCCAATCAGCCGTGTTTGCTCTTCAACTTTTCAAGATGAGTCTTGCCACAAGTGCTAACCTAATTACTTAAGGAAATAAGCTAATGTCCAAAAGAACCGTATCATCTTATGTTATGGTTCATAAAAAAGACACCAAGACAAATATGATAGAAATATTGTTTATTATATAACACTGAACCATTCACCAAGCGTGAAACAGAATCACCAATGTCCAATCGATAGTAATCTGGTCACGGAATCAAGCACAAGAGACGTGAAGTCAAATGAAATGTTACCCAATCACAAGATCTGTTTCAAACCACATTATGGAACTGTCGATATATGCCAAAACACGTCTTCTCACGAGTGAGTTTAATCGCCGGATGACGTCAGCAGGAATTCTGTGCCACAGATCCCAAAGAACTTATTCAAGACGCTGTCGCGTTGTAGGTGGAGGTTGCTGTTATCTCACAAATGGTAACACAACTGGTCTCAAAACTTCCTGTCTGTACGTTGAGCAATCAAATTTCCATGCTGCTGACCACAAATCCAACGAATCTGTTGCACAGGTGTATTGACCGGATGTAGTGGTCTTCAGCTGGCGTGGCAACCCTTGGTCTACCCGTTTTTGGACGGTCTTCATGTCTGGTCTGTCAGTTGGCAACAGCTTGCTGGTGGTTCCTTGACTGCAATGGAAGACTCGTGCAATGTGACGGTGTGAGGCCCCCATTTCTGCCACAACAATAGCTCTGTCACCTTCAGCTTGTGGCAGCCTCTGCATTTCTGTGATGTTCTTTTCGATACTCTCTGGTTGCATCTGTATACGTGCAACATTCGTCCACTTTTCAGTAAACGCATTAATGCTGTATTTCTATTTTTATTTCTTTTATTTTTCCTGCCAGCACGAAATTCACTAGGTCATGGACTTATGCCCTGCTACTCGACTACGGAATGTCATTTGGTAAATATTGTTTGAAAACATTTCACTTTGTGGCAGAAACTGCAATTGCGCAAACGTTAATTTAAAAGTTTCCTGAGTCCAGTAGTTTATCTAAGCTATCCATCACTCAAGTCTTTTTTCAAATGCGTTCCATCTGTGATTCGAAAACCAGATGGGAGGTACCAAATAGCCGGCACACTATGTCAGCAATCCACTAACCCATTCAGCCATTAGGTCTCTACAAAATAAAACCATGTAATGGGAAGTCTAGATCACGTAGTCTGATCATTGTAACATCGCACTAACTCCATAACCAAATGTTACCCCCAAATAGGGCTTCACATAACATTATTTGACTTTTCTAATCCATTCATTAGTAATTGTTTAATGTGTTCTGTTTGACAATAGCTATATATAGAAACGTACGTTTGTGTCTCATTGTGTAATTTTATGAAATATTCACTGAACATTACAATTTCTCAACTTTATAATGTAACTATACTTTCCCTGAAACTATTTTTGCATCAAAATGGCATTAAAATGAATATATACACAATTCAGAAAATATGCACAATAACTACATGCACAAAATGGATGCTCGTAACACACATATACACAATGAAACTAACAAGAGTCAACACAATTAACCACATAGGTAAATAGGCTGAATAATGCCAGTAGTTATCACATGATGATTCAAAACATTTACTGTATTCTCGAAGACGGGATGGTATGACTGTTGAGCTGTGTTTGTTTTAAGGGGAGGTAATCGAAAACGGCGTCCAGAAGGGAGTAGTTCAAAATGGTGAGATAAAATATGGGAACTAACAAGTCAAATTCTAGTTTCCTTTTTGATAACCTGGTGCTCATAGATACAGGGGTATACTCAAAAGACGGTCAAGTAATTTTTCTGGCAATATAAACATTTTAAAATCTGTGTTTTTGTTTCGAGCAGACACATCCCTATACCAACATAGAAAATTTGAATAAATGGTTAATAAATATTTATTAAATGACGGTTAGTATGTTGGGTTTTTTTCAGGAGAAAAGTGTCTCCAGTGACGAATAAAATATAGTGGCTGTTTTTGTAAATGCGATCAGTATGCTATGATAACTAAACTTCTGAATCTAAAATGAAGCCGAGATAATTATAATTTCCATTTTTGCAGCATTACCAATTTTTCCGAAAATCAAGCACCCTTTCCTTAGTTTTATTTACATTCAGAAAAGGAAAATTGTCATTAACAGAAAGTTAGAACATTTTCAATGCCTTGGCGATAATTATTTTGGATGTGTTTCATTTGATCATTCTTTTGTTTAACCAAATTTTCAATAACTCAATCATTTTAATTTGAGAAGGGTTTTGAAATGTTGGTGGGTGCGTGTGCGGGTGCGGGTGCGGGTGCTTGTGTGGATGTAGATGCCGCTGCCATTACGCGCAAACAAATCGAGAGAGAGAGAGAGAGAGAGAGAGAGAGAGACACTGAGAGAGAGAGAGAGAGAGACGAATTAACGAGCGACGTTCGAACTTCAAAGCAATCTTTGTGGTGAATATTTCCTGCTTATTTAATAGCGCTTGTGATAGCTGTGATCCCACAAGCGGCATGCTGTTGGTAGCAACGCTCTATCGAATCAGGCCGAGGCTGGGCACCCAGAATATTACCATCTTCACAAACTGCTGATCTTCAGGAAATATGAGATATGCCCCTTTATAAGCATATACATTTCTGTCAGCGAGCGTGACCACCCGATCTTGACCATTTAATTAGTTCTGGAAGGTGGATTGATGTAGACAGTAACCGTAGCGGACAGTCCTTTGCTATGGTTAACAACAACAAAGTGTTTCTATGACAAATATTGGGTGTTGCGATATTTGTTCCCTATATATAACATCTATATGTATGTCGAGCTTTATTAGTGATGGAATTTCCTGATATTCTTGCCATTTTCATGGAGAAACAGCGAGAAAAACATGTTTGTTTTATATTTGTGCTTAAATTTTAAGACACATCGCCCTCTCTTTTCTTTCGTGTCTGTTTTGAATCGACGACGTCAATAAGGACAGGGACGTCTTTCATAACTTGTATGAATGTTAATGATCACATTCCTAATGTAGTGCTGTGTTAAGATATGCCGCTACATCCACGGCTACGTGAGATCCGCCTATTGTGTGACAGGCACAGACTTTCACTGTAACAAGAAGCGGGTCTGTTTCACCATGAGAGAGGTACCCAGCTCTTCTCATTGTCATCAATATCGCATACCTCTAGGATTCTCCTGCTGCGAGTGGTACCCTATGGGACTCTACTTTGAATGAAGAGTGCATGTGGAACTCTATCTATGTGATGTGATGACTGAAGCAATATATCCTGGTAGTAAGAGGATTATCGGTGTCAGCCTTAAACTGTTACTACAATCATTTATGAATATAGGTCCATCCAACCCATGTACATGGAGTGAAAGTCAGAGTGTCAAACCCCGAGGTGTGATACTGTAGTGTAAAGGTTATGGGATTTTAGTTTTTGACATGAAAATCCCGTACTTAGACCTATACTGAAGTAGGGCTGTTAGACCCAATTGTAGTCCATGGATTCTTTCTTTACATATTGCTATAGTTGCTAGAATATCAATACAAACTGGTTTCCATCCAGTGAGGAGTACTTTTCTTTAGACTTTAAATATATCTAACTGATCTTGTAAATGATATTTTCGGGATATCAATATGACAGTCTCGTCAGCATAAAGTAATGCAAAATACTTTCGTGTGTTTACATAGTTCTTCATTGTCAAAAACAACTCCATCACATGAGAAGGAGATAAAATATTGTTCATTTGAATATAAAGCAAAAAGAAGCGGAGATACGTTTGCTCCCTGTCTTACAGTTGAAATATTCTGACGATTCTGACGATTGTTCTTCACATTCTACACGTGATTTTACACCGCAGCACATTGATGGGATAAGATGAAAGCATTTACCGGTTATGTTAAAATTTAGAAATTTGATCCACATTCCAGTTCTCCATTCATTTTCGAGTGCTATTCCGAAATGTATGAACGCACACAATAACTTATTTTCTTCTCACTTTTCAAAACATGACTGATGCTAAACAGAGTAAAAATATGGTGAGAGGTCATACAACCCTTTCTAAACCTAATGTCTGTTTTATCTGGGCACATGCCATTATTATCAGTAGTATAGCTTCATTAAGCCTTACGCAACCAACCGTCTAATGTGATGTTTTTGTCGTCTTTTCATTTGGGAGATCTGTCTTCTGGGATATATACCTTTGTTGTGGGTAGTAACACATCAAGTTTTGTGAAGTTTTAACGACATTTTCTGTACATATTGGGTGGAATTTTGGCCTCTGTCATTGCATGATAGGTCATGCCAAACGTATGGAAAGGAGGCAATATTGACAAAATATGTCATTTGTCTAGTACAAAAGGTACGAAAGGTAGAATCTCATCTATATCATTACCCACGTCCACGCCAGAGAATAGTCAGTCTCGAAACAGATTCATGTGAAACACAAACTAGCTGTTGAAAATAGACTGATCAAGCACAATCACATGCTCGCGAATAAGGCGTAAGGTGGGGGTGGGGTGGGTTGTTGATGATGATTTTGAGAAGTGTCACCCATTTTGTTTTTGGAGGTATTCTGATACCGACGACATCGATCTACCATGTCTATATAAATACAGATGACACCCCACTTTCAGATTTAGCAAGACCTTTGACCAGGGAAATTAGCAGCGGTTGCAAGTCGCGCACTGTCGTTACCCTGTTGACAGTTCTAGGCAGGTGAATGTACACTGAGGGGGCGTGAACTGCGCATGAGCGACAGTATGTACACTACTCTAACTGTTAATGTCGCAGTTTCTGAACACTGATATATATATGATCGAAACTCGTCGATTAAGGTAGAGAGGTGACAGTTGACGGAGAGTACGCACACTTGGTCAGTGATGGACCACCTTCGGTATCTTGTACTAGCACTGACCATTGTGGTCAGCGTTAACGGACAGCGACCAGGCAGTAAGTCATTATTGTTTTCTATTTAAAGCTTATATGCTTATATGCTGACGCTCCCTTACCTGAATGAAAGGCCAAGTGGGTTCAGTTTGTCAAGAGCATGTTGATGGGGAAAAGCTACTGCTAATTTTTGTGTTATAACTTCGCACATTCTAAAGTTTCCATAGTCTCGATGTAATAACTATTAAGTACTGAAGGAAATCAATGCTATTGTGTCCAAAAGGGAGAAAACAATATGCACTGTACTGACGTTCACGTACAGCCCTAAGGCAAGCGGGTGAATGTTATGTTTCAAGGAGACCTGTAACTGTTTGAGTATATGACGACCGAAAAGGAAATTCTTTTTACGTCCCTTTGACAATTTTGTTATATTTGCTTATAGTAGTAGAACTACCAAGAGACATTAGTTATGAAGGTAACTGCCACATAGCGACTGGAAACCAAAGTTATTTTGGGTACGAAAATTCCACTGCACGTGCGAAATCAGGTTTATACGAATCGTGTTATCCGACCGAAGACTGGGTTGTTTATGAGAATGCCACTTTTCCATGTTATGGTGAAATGTGATTTGTTCTGAACCACAGATACTTCGATATATTCTACTACACGAAGTTGAAAGTCACACGGCGCTAGCATGTTACAACAGTCAGTCGTACTGATGAATTTCATTTTAAACAAAAACGTAAATCAAATAAACCGAAATACACATAAAGATTGTGTTCAGGTTAGAAGTTGTTAAACACACTGTCATAGTTTCAAATGTCATTTATTCGTTTGTATTACAAGGGAGTATGCACACTAGATGAAGCGGCTTGGACTATCCAAACGTGCAGATGTTTCACTGTTCCAGCTATTGTGCATAATACTTGTACTACAAACCAATAATAACTTACCCCCTTGTACCACAAACCAATAATAACTTACCCCCTTGTACTACAAACCAATAATAACTTACCCCCTTGTACTACAAACCAATAATAACTTACCCCCTTGTAATACAAACCAATTTTGACTTACCCCCTTGTAATACAAACCAATACTAACTTACCCCCTTGTACTACAAACCAATAATGACTTACCCCCTTGTACTACAAACCAATAATGACTTACCCCCTTGTAATACAAACCAATAATGACTTACCCCATTGTACTACAAACCAATAATGACTTACCCCCTTGTACTACAAACCAATAATAACTTACCCCCTTGTAATACAAACCAATAATAACTTACCCCCTTGTACTACAAACCAATAATGACTTGCCCCCTTGTACTACAAACCAATAATAACTTACCCCCTTGTAATACAAACCAATAATGACTTACCCCCTTGTACTACAAACCAATAATAACTTACCCCCTTGTACTACAAACCAATAATGACTTACCCCCTTGTACTACAAACCAATAATGACTTACCCCCTTGTAATACAAACCAATAATAACTTACCCCCTTGTACTACAAACCAATAATAACTTACCCCCTTGTAATACAAACCAATAATGACTTACCCCCTTGTACTACAAACCAATAATGACTTACCCCCTTGTACTACAAACCAATAATAACTTACCCCCTTGTACTACAAACCAATAATAACTTACCCCCTTGTACTACAAACCAATAATGACTTACCTCCTTCTACTACAAACCAATAATGACTCACCCCCTTGTACTACAAACCAATAATGACCTACCCCCTTGTACTACAAACCAATAATAACTTACCCCCTTGTACTACAAACCAATAATGACTTACCTCCTTCTACTACAAACCAATAATGACTCACCCCCTTGTACTACAAACCAATAATGACCTACCCCCTTGTACTACAAACCAATAATGACTTACCCCCTTGTACTACAAACCAATAATAACTTACCCCCTTGTACTACAAACCAATAATAACTTACCCCCTTGTACTACAAACCAATAATTGCCATTTGAAACTATGATCGTTTGTTAAACGAGTTTTATTTTAAGTTGGATTAAATTCTAAAACTTGAACGTTCACTTGGCAAGGTAAAATTATGAGGATTTGCTTACTTAATTTCACTTTATTTGATGTGCATTTTTGGTTAAAGTGAAATTCATCGGTACGTTTTCATCGCAAACAGACTATATGTAATGATAAGCTGCCTCGGCGTTCCCAGGACGTTTTTACACCAACGTGCAGGGTTTGGGGTGGTGGCAGGATATCAGTATAATACAGTACGAATCCCAAGCCTTGCCTCAGTAAAGGGCTGTGAACACAGACCGCAGACACGATTCATGCAGATGTCGTCTCATCGATGTAGGGGAGTACCCTACAATCACCATGGGCAGTGCAGGGACACGAACATAGATGAATGGTAATAGAGGCCTGTGCTTCACAGTGTGGACTGTGATTATACGCTTTACTTTGTACCATGTACTTGTGTAACCATGGCATGCAGTCATTTGAACCTGTTACAATGATCGCACGAGTAAGGTCCATTGTCGGTTTTATTCGTGAGCATTCTAACATAAAAACAAACATCAACCGTGGGTGCCGCTCTACAAGTGTTGGCACTAAGGTCATCGTAACTACCATACCTTCACACAGACTTAGGGTTACGGTGGCTATGTACAACGTTGACCTGATCACGTTGTTACGGTTAATAATTTGCTGTGACAAAAATTATAAGAAATCCGCTATGAACAAGCAAAATATAACACTGACAAGTCTAAAATATCTAATATTATGTACTGACCAAAGGACAAGATGCAAAGATTCACAATAGATGTTTCTAGTACAATGCAACTGAATCAGATCTAAATAATGGGCCACAAATATAATATCACCTCACCAAAGTCTTGGTTTTCAGTGAGAAATAGTTATGCTAAATGTTACGCAGCAAGCGTTTTTGAATGTAGGTCAACACTGGCGAAGACGCAGACAGGTGTGGATAGGCTGAATGATGACACAACTCCTGTATTACTCTGAGAGTAAATCCATGTGTGTGTCAACACAACAACCAGCCTAATATATACACAGTCACTGATTCTTGAGCATTCCAGCGAAGTATCAAAGCTCCACGATCAGCCTCGTTTACCAACAAACCACATTAAAGAGTGGCAACTCTAAAGCCCTCCATTTAGGCGTGCCGCTAAAACACTATTACCGTGATACGAAATGTGACCCACAGTAACTATCACTCAAAGCTTAAACAGTGTGACCAAATAATAACAATCACTTAATAAATAATAATGCAAATTACAGAAAACACTCTCTTAACAACGTGTCTACACTCTCGACACTAGTTTGCGTCAGAGGCCAGTCTGTCAATCTGGACTCCTTCTAAACACCGACATCGATTCCGATAGCTGTAAAATGTTGTTAGATCATGCTACTTCATCCTACATCTACATACAGTGCAAGCTGTCTAAACCGGCACTCATTGGGAGTGAATAAAAAATCCAGTTTAGACAATGTGCCGGATTGTTGAGCTGATGATATATATACAAGTCACGGTTGGGACAGATTTTATGTCGGTAATGACAACTTGCCGGATTGGACAAATGCCGTTTTTGGCAGCTTCCACTGTATATAGGTGCTCTTTAGCCTGTTTCTATGCCAGGGTCATCCATCGATCTTACAACAGCCAGTAGACATATTCTTTCACCACTACTTTCAAAACTATCAATCATGTGCACTGTTTTGAGGACGATCCATCTGACTACATTACATTGTTGTGAAGACTCTAAACTGGCGTTACAAAGCGTCGTTTACTGTGCACATATTTACTGCATGATAGCTAACCGGTACTGTTACTTTACAGTCAGCTCGTTAAAGTGCTATGGTATGTAACATTGTACCCTCTCGACTGACTTTTGACCCTTATTGTAAACAGGTAGAGTTACCCATCACGAGATGTGGAAGACGTTAAGGCATAGCGTGTCGTCTTACAACAGATGTATAGCACAAAGCCTCGTAGTTTGAAACCTGTTACAGCTAGAAACTGTTTGACGAAAATGTCATGGAAACTCAAATTACTATCTGCTTTTTGATTTATTGAACGTATAACGCGCAGTGCCGATTCTACCATGTCCATAGTCCAATCGTGTCGCGTCCAGACCTGCCATCGAGGGCGTGGTCGGGGATGGGTGTGGTTGGTGGGTGTGATACTGTTTGTCAGACCATGTGTCGCGGGATAGAGATTCAACCATTCCCGCAGGAGAAAGTATGAGATCAATTTAATAAAATGTATGTATGGCCGTCAACAATAAATAAATAAATAAATAAATAAATAAATAAATAAATAAATAAATAAATAAATAAATAAATAAATAAATAAATAAATAAATAAATAAATAACGAGTAAAAGCCGGCACACCTAGGTAAACATACTTCTTGTCTCATTCCACGATGTTTAACTGGAAAATGTAACCGATAATACATGTGCATGACTAGTTACCTGTACAAATCTGTCGTGTTTCAATTACAGTGGTATCAACGCAATGCAAGTATTGCATCGTAATAATGTGTATCCATTCAAGGCTTTTCAGCGGTATCTGTACCACGCCAAAGGCCCTAAGACATGTAGTGATGTCATCAAACTGTCTGAGGATTCTGCTATAACCGAATCCCTAACAATGTTGTATTGATGTTTCAGCAATATTAGTCCGCCTTGTTGGCAATTCTCCGACCTATGGTAGGGTAGAAGTCAGAAACAACGCCACAGCGCCATGGGGAACTGTGTGTTCCGATTATTGGGGGAACAAGGATGCTACTGTCACCTGTCGGATGCTGGGATTCCGCTGGGGAACGGTACTTGATATACTTAATTGCCGAAGTAGTTACTATGAAGACAAACCTTCAGTGGAGGAAATCGTATTTATGATTTGATTTTCATATTTTACATCCAGTGAGTTCCATTTTGAAAAATCTCTCAATATACGTTTAGCCCTGTTAAAATAGCAATTATGAGTTTAAGGCTAAAATAGTACTTATGAGCTTAAGGCTACAGATATGGCTGCAGTAGTTTCATGATTTTCAATTACTATTTTACGTGCCAGGCTTTCCGTTACTACGGCGGAGGGAGCGGCATGATCTACATGGACAACGTAGAGTGTACCGGCAATGAGAACACGCTCGCCGCATGTCGGTATGCTGGATGGACGATACATAACTGTCAGCACTATGAAGATGCAGGAGTGTCCTGCTCTGACGACACCTGTGAGTTTTAGCGCGACATATAGAGCCTTGGGTATCAACGTCATATGTAGGTTCGAGTTTCTGTCATACACATGTTACTGAAGTGTTGGGTTGGGCATTAACCCCAGATTCCTTCGTCATCAAACCTGTTTCACATCTAGAGACTAACAAGAGTAAAACTGTTCACGTGTCTTGTTACGTGATTGTCGTTTTCACAACAGACTTCGTTCTATGGTAAATGTATACAGAGTGATAAAAGCCTGAATATTTGCTTTCAAGTCCGTTTGGTTGGTACCGTGCAAGCTTCGCAGCCACGAGGTTCCTCAACACCGTACGGTGTTGTGCAGTATCGAGATCTTACTGGCTGGAAGCCCGTGTGTGACTCCGGCTGGGACGACAACGATGCCAAGGTCTTGTGCAGGTATTTGGTAAATTAACAACTGACTGCAACCGTTTTCACCTGTTTCACAAAATATATATTATTCACTAGTATCCAAATCCTGGATGTCATGTTTATATGAAAGCACAAGCTAAGTCTACTCGCCTATTGCCAGTATCTCGTTCACTACTCTGAATGCCTCGCTCATCGTGCTACATACACAGAAAGAGTGGTTGTTTCGTTATTTGTATCCCTGTTTACTGAACGCAATGTTCGTACTTGTCCAGGTCCCTGGGCTACCAAGATGGATCAGGACTGTGTTGTAGTAAACTCAGCCCCTACACCCGCAATCCAACTCTGTACACAAGGCGCTCAAGGAGGAACTTTAACTGTGCCGGAAACGAAGCTAACATCTTCAACTGCACAAACCAGCTACGTTCCTCTGACTGCAGCTACAGGAGACTTGCATCAGCCATCTGCTACTCACAATCCAAAAGTCAGATTGAGATGGGTAAGGCATTGTTTTACATTACATTGTCTTAATATATTTTGCTATATCTTTATGATGGTAGCGGACAGTCTAGTGAATAAATAGAAACTGAACCGTTTGTCATTACGGTTATGGTTGTGACAGGTATTGAGTTGAAGAGGCAGTAGTAGCAGTATTTATATGTGTAGAGGCATTTTGAATGACTGCTTACAACTTTTGGATCCAGATAAATATCAGAGCAATATAACAGTTGACATTTTGGGTGTTGATGTTGTTGCCATTGAATCTAAAACACAGCGAGTATTTACTCATGCAAGATAAGGTCGTGTCTGTCTTTGCGCTTGATGTGCCCCCAGAGTTGTTAGACGTTACCTGACCTTCAGAGGTGTTTCCAGGAGACAGTGAAGCTTTCATGAACTTTCTTTCCCAGGATTCAGCCTTCGCCTTGTAAATGGCACAGACGTGTCAGGTCAAGTTGAAGTTACAAATCTTGGGGTAGCGGGTAAGATTTGTGCCAACAACTGGAACGTCAACGCCTCCAACGTTGTGTGCAAGCAGCTTGGCTTTATAGGCGGCGTCACCTACGGCACCACGTACACAAGAAGTGACCTGCCTGTGTGGATCACATCAGTGAACTGTACCGGCCTGGAGACGAGTCTGGAGCAGTGTGTGTCCTCCGTGTGGGGCCTACCAAAGGGATACTGTTATCCCGCCAATGTCCTCTGTTACAGAAGCAGTAAGATTAGTTTAAACTAAAACGTGTTTGTTTGGTTTAATTTCCATGCTGCAGAAAATATTATCTACTTAACATGAGAAGATGTGTCTTTGAGTAGCTTCAAAGTATTTTTCTGTTGCCATGAGACGTATTATCACGTGTTTTTCAAAATTAGTTGATTGTTCGTTGATCCTGTCTGTTTTCTAATAATTTAGCAATTCATGTCTGTGGGTACAGACTCCATGAGTCACTTTAGCGTTTCAGTTTGGTTCTTTCAAATTGAGACCCGTGAAGGTCGCGGGGTAGAATAGGCCTTCAGCAACCCATGCTTGCCATAAAGGACGACTATGCTTGTCGTAAGAGGCGACTAACGGGATCGGGTGGTCAGGCTCGCTGACTTGGTCGACACATGTCATCGGTTCCCAATTGCGCAGAACGATGCTCATGTTGTTGATCACTGGATTGTCTGGTCCAGACTCGATTATTTACAGACCGCCGCCATATAGCTGGAATATTGCTGAGTGCGGCGTAAAACTAAACTCACTCACTCACTCACTCACTTTCAAATTGATACAATACGCTGTGTGACTTGTGTGTAGTGGTGGACCCCTAGTCACTGACCAAATGACTCTTACAGGTCATAGATGATGTTATAATGATACCTTCATTATTCCAAGCATTTTTGCACTCACATTTCTAGGAATTATAGGGCAGAAACATCTTGTGGCAGAACAATTACTATGCCTTTTCAGTGATTGTGTGTTGCTCGGCCAGTATGGTTTCCCTCACATGCCTCTTACATAGAGCTGACTAACTACATGAAGCAACATGGTTTAGTAATCCAAAAACAATCTATAAATTCTAAATATCTCAAATACACAGCACGAAGTTACCCTTTTGACTGCAGCTGGTGTTTTTTGTTTTCGATTTTTTCAAGATTGACACTTGTTTCTATATTTATTGAAGCAAATAGATCATAAAGTGGATATATCGTTGTAAAATCACTAACATCCAAGACATGTCGTTCCAGGCCCTCCACAACTAAGTCTAGCTGGCGGAGATTCAACCCATGGCCGAGTGCAAATCACCATAGATGGAGAGACAGGCACCGTCTGTGACAACAGCTTCTCAAACGGGGATGCAAGAGTGGTGTGCCAAACGTTAGGTTTCAGGGACGGGAACTACCTGAAAGGTAGGCTACGTCTCAGTGTCTTTTAAACCTGCTAAACATTACATACTGAGGTTCTTTCTGGTTGTTCCTTGGAATTGCTCATTTCTTAAGGAAATACGATAACACACTTCTTGTTCTCCACCCACAGGGTCCTACTATGGGCCTGGGAGTGGCCCCATCTTTATGGACAGATTATATTGTTCGGGATATGAACGAACACTGTGGTCCTGTCGTAACCGAGGCTGGAGGAACGCCGCACCATCCTGTGGAAACCACTCGAAAGACGCTTCCGTCACCTGCTTCAATGAAAGTAAAGTGACTAATATAGCATAGAACCACACTCATGTACCTAAATAAAGATACTTTCCCGTATATTGTCTTGAAGAACATATGTCACAGTGATATATTCAGAAGACATACACTTACACGCAGTGTTAAATTCCTTGGAGATACCTCTTTACCTGAATAGAGTGAAGTACAGTTAAACATTGTATGATCTCCTCTCAGGCTATACATAATACAAATGTATGTTGAATTAGGGGAGAACATTGTTTTCAGGACGTAAACGTTTGGAAATGTAAATCTATTTACGAGTTGATATTTGTGTTTTCAGTACGACTGTATGGAGGAGACCACAGTCACGGGATAGTTCTGGTCTGGAGCCAGGCTCGCTATGGGAGCTACTCGAACTGGCAGCCGCTTTGTGGGACTGGCTTCGATAACTCTGCTGCGAAGGTCGTCTGTAGAGAGCTAGGTTTCCAGAATGGTCGACCCTTGCCAAGGGGATCTTACGACACCTACTACTCCTGGAACTACTTGGGCAGCAACATCACATGCACTGGAGACGAGGCATCGATCAGGAATTGCACGTTAGGGAATGGGACCTGCAGTCGACAGGGCTATACCGGATATGCCTCGGTATACTGCTACAACGGCTCTATCAGCACCAGTAAGTAATGGGAACTATAGTAGTGACACTATGCTTGAGATCACATTTAATATGATTTGGAGCAGCCATCCACATCATCGGTGTGACACTATTTTAAGAATGACCTGTAGATGACACCAAGAGCGAAGTTAATAATTGTATCAACATTGTCACACGTCAACACCTTGAAATGCCATTCCAAGAGGACAGCAGCTGTGATTATCAATATTATTCAAGGTCATTAAACATATTACTGGTTTCACAGTCGTGACATAGTTTTCTCATGTTATTCCAAGTTCGGGTACTCGTACTCATTTGTATATATAGAGAATATCCAGTCGTAAACATCAGATTCAGATTCCTTTAAGTACAAAGATAACTAGTTGAAAGGTATGCAAATAGATGAAAACCAGAGATGACGTGAAGTTTTCACCACCTTTTTGCCGAATTACGAGTTTTTTCACCCAAGATTTCTCAATTGTCCGTCAGCTACTTCTATCAAGATCTCTGACGGACCAGACGGGTATAAGGATGTGAACGGACATGTCGCAGTTACCAAATCTGGAATTTCCGGGAGAATCTGTGAAGTGAATTGGGATGACACAGACGCGGGTGTCGTCTGCCGCCAACTTGGTATGGCAGGTGGAGTCAGCTATCAGTTCAACACACGAGCTTTTGGACCGTTCCTTTTGTCTGAGGTGAACTGCTTTGGCAACGAGACCTCTCTGTTCAACTGTCCCACCGGAAGTGAGGTCTGCACATCTCGGAATTATGCTGGTTTCGATGCAGGAGTATTGTGTTACAGAAATAACCGTGAGTTGTCTGAGCAAATGGATATTCATTACCCATACTGACACATACTTCGTACGAAGAAAGACCCTGTACTTGCTGGATGTCTTAAAAGCACAGAGATTGTCAATTCTTGCAATCATTAGTTTCAGTGTATTAGAAATTTAAACTTAGACAGTTCAGTTATATGCAGCGTAAAGTACACCTTTTTAAAACATCACATGCACATAACATGTATCATGCATTTTTGTAATTTTTTTGAAAAAACACATAATGTAAAAACATGTTTGCGCCAACCCAGTTCTTTGTGACTGAGCCTGAGATTAGTGCGTGTAATCACTGTCTGACAACAGCAATCCGAGTAGAGCTGGTTGGAGGAACTGCGATGTCAGGGAGGGTAGAAATCATCTACAACGGCATGCGAGGCACCGTGTGCAACAGTTACCGTTATACAACCGCTCCAAAAGCTGTGTGTAGACAACTGGGGTACAACGACGGCACTTCCTCCAGGTACGATGTGTAGAAAAGGAAGCTATTTGCCAAACTTATTTCAAATATGCCGTCTCTATGCAGTATGCATATAGAACACTTCCAGTACGAGTATATGTCAATAGCTTTGTCTATAGAACGGGTGTATATTGATAGCAGCTTCTTTAGTTCGAGTTTTCATTGATAGCACCTCCAGAGCTGAATTTTGTGTTGATAGCAAGTTGAGTGGAACAAGTATATATTGATGACAGTTTATGTAGAAGGACTATAAATGTATATTTGTTTGCAGCGTATTTGGGTCGGAAGTAGTACATATTATTGATGGATGAAAAGTTGGAAATATTGACGGTTACTATCGGAGCACTATGCAGCTATTGGGGGTATAAATTAGGATTCATTGATACAGCAGAGTCTTTGTGACAGCTAGTTATCAAGTGCGTCACACTGACTCTTTGTTACCAGTTTGTTTGGCCCTGGAAGTGGACAAGTGTTCCTCTCTAACCCCTACTGTTTCGGGTATGAGACCAGTGTCTTCCAGTGCAGCAATGCTGGGTTTGGCGTCTCCGTGCCTGATTGTCAGAATCACGCCAACGACCTTGGAGTACAGTGTTACGGAAATGGTAAGTGAAACCCAGAAGAGACATTACTGTACACGGCACGGTGGCTACAGTATAGAGGCTGTCATCATCCAGTTAACACTCTTGATGACATGATGCCGTCAAACAATGTTAACTTTAAGCACTGGTTACTAGTGCTTCTGTTTACTTCTCAGTGCCATGACAATCTGGTAGAATTAACCAACTGGCAGGAGAGGTTAAGAAACATATTGAGACGATTTTGGTTTTCAAAACTCAGATATAAAAAATGGTGCATTCATCCGCCGATTTATGATAACTAAGTTCCATTTCATGTCTCCAGTGAAACTTGTACAAGGCACTACAAACGCAAATGCATCCATTGGCATCGTGCAGTTCTTCAAAGACAACACTTGGCGCATCATCTGCGGCAGCGGCTTTGACAACTACGATGCGGCTGTCGTGTGTAGGGAACTGGGATATCCTTATGGCTTTTCACTTCCCAGGGGCACGTTTGGGACTCGATATTATTCCTCCTCCATCAGCTACTTAAACTGCACCGGGTCAGAGAGCACAGTAGCCGACTGCGGCTTCAGAGTGGGCGGCTGCATCAACTACTACCCTTACAACAACTACGCCAGCGTCATCTGCTCTAAGCAACCTGTAACCAACGGTGAGGTGTTATGTTGGCTCTCAAAACAATTATAGTGTAACACGGCGTGATGACAACGAGAAGTGGGAGGTATATAATGTCACAGTAACACCGGTGAGTGAATTAACATATGTATCTTTCCTTCGGCAGATTTTGACGTAGTACTTGGCACAACATTCCCAACTATGGTTAGGATTCAGAAGATGGGAATCACAGCCAGTGTTTGCAATAGCGGATGGGGAGACGAGGAAGCTAGGGTGGTGTGCAGATCTAAAGGATACGTGTCGGGCGTGGCGTTTGGTGCCGTGGGCTACTCTTACAACACCCCTCCCCGTTTGTTGCTGACTAACTGCATTGGCAACGAGACTAGGCTTCAGGACTGCGCCGTTTCTACAAACCTTCCATCTTCCTGCAGTTCGTCATATTCAAAAGCGGCATATGTCTACTGCTACAATGACAATACAGGTACGTCGATATTTGTGGTGGATGACATACATGACAAATGGTTTGAATGTTGTGATATTCCAAGTCTGTGTGTTGGCGAGAACGCCCCTTACTGATATTCCTGAAAACGTCATAACATTGTGGCGTCATATGATGAAGTTATCATGTTTATAAACAGATTGAATTGTAGTTCAAATAATCTTTGTGATTGTGTGAAGAATCGTTTGATGGCGTTTTCCATTAAACACAAATGCACATTCAGTGAACGGCGAATGAAACAAGAAAATTGGTTTGAATAATTCCAACCGACCTTGGTAAACCTAGTAGTTACACATTTATACATATTTATACTACCGAAATACTACACATTTGATGATTACAGATATCTACATGATGGCCTCTAACATTATGACATTATCATGTTTGTAGGGGTGAACCTCCGTCTCATGAACAATGGCCAAATATCCAACAGTGCTGGGCGTGTCGAGGTCCAGATCGGCGGTGTGTGGGGCAGCGTCTGTGGTTACAGTCTCAGCTCCAGCAGCGCACGCGTCATCTGTAAGACCTTAGGCTACCCCGACGGCTCGGGCCAGAGCACCAGCACATACGGCAGCGGGACGGGACCAGTGTGGCTTTACTCCCCGTCGTGCACAGGTACAGAGAAGACTATATGGAGCTGTCGATCTAGTGGGTTCAACGTGACCAACAGGTACCCCTGCAGTGGTCATCGATACGACGTTGGTGTACAGTGTTCTGGTCTGAGTAAGTACATATATGAGTTGTTAATAAACCGTTGTATAATCATTGGGTTAGTACAGGGTACTGTGATCTGTGAAGTGAATGAGTTAATACAGGGTACTGTGACCTGTGAAGTGCGTGAGTTAATACAGGGTACTGTGACCTGTGAAGTGAGTGAGTTAAAACAGAGTACTGTGACCTGTGAAGTGAGTGAGTTAATACAGGGTACTGTGACCTGTGAAGTGCGTGAGTTAATACAGGGTACTGTGACCTGTGAAGTGCGTGAGTTTATACAGGGTACTGTGACCTGTGAAGTGAGTTAACACAGGGTACTGTGACCTGTGAAGTGAGTTAAAACAGAGTACTGAGACCTGTGAAGTGAGTGAGTTAATACAGAGTACTGTGACCTGTGAAGTGAGTGAGTTAATACAGGTACTGTGACCTGTGAAGTGCGTGAGTTAAAACAGAGTACTGTGACCTGTGAAGTGAATGAGTTAAAACAGAGTACTGTGACCTGTGAAGTGAATGAGTTAAAACAGAGTACTGTGACCTGTGAAGTGAATGAGTTAACACAGGGTACTGTGACCTGTGAAGTGAGTTAAAACAGAGTACTGTGACCTGTGAAGTGAATGAGTTAAAACAGAGTACTGTGACCTGTGAAGTGAATGAGTTAAAACAGGGTACTGTGACCTGTGAAGTGAATGAGTTAATACAGGGTACTGTGACCTGTGAAGTGAATGAGTTAAAACAGAGTACTGAGACCTGTGAAGTGAGTGAGTTAATACAGAGTACTGAGACCTGTGAAGTGCGTGAGTTAATACAGGGTACTGTGACCTGTGAAGTGAGTGAGTTAAAACAGAGTACTGTGACCTGTGAAGTGAATGAGTTAAAACAGAGTACTGTGACCTGTGAAGTGAATGAGTTAAAACAGAGTACTGAGACCTGTGAAGTGAGTGAGTTAATACAGGGTACTGTGACCTGTGAAGTGAGTGAGTTAAAACAGAGTACTGTGACCTGTGAAGTGAATGAGTTAATACAGGGTACTGTGACCTGTGAAGTGCGTGAGTTAATACAGGGTACTGAGACCTGTGAAGTGAATGAGTTAAAACAGAGTACTGTGACCTGTGAAGTGAGTGAGTTAATACAGGTACTGTGACCTGTGAAGTGAGTTAATACAGGGTACTGTGACCTGTGAAGTGAGTGAGTGAGTGAATGAGTGAATTTAGTTTTTCGCAGACCTGTGGAGAGTTTGTTAGCAGGGAATCAAGCAAAGATATTACAGTCTCTGTTGTCACTCCACAGTTCGCCTCCGGCCAAACAGGCAGTATGGCGCGGTTCAGGTGTACGACGGCACCAGCAGCTATCAGACAGTCTGTGCAGACAACTTCAACGACATCGACGCCAAGGTTGTGTGCAACGAGATTGGCTACCAGTACGGCGTCAGTGTCGGTGCCTCGGCCTTCGGCAGACAGTACTACGGGATTGGCTTTACCAACGTCCGCTGTACCGGCCGCGAAACCCGCTTCAGAGACTGTCCCCATGACATCAGCATGACCTACTGCCCCAGTAGGAAGTATGCCTCGGCAGCCTGCTCCAACACCAACCCTCGTTCAGGTCAGTGACCACGAATTGTACCACACGTGATAGTTTTATACGAATCCTTTAACAAACGTGTTTGAAACTCCACATTTCTAAAATTCACAGTTCACTTTGTCTCTTGTCTAAACGTAGACTAGAATACCTTTGAGGTGCACTGTCCTTCATTTAGACACATATGAATAAACGACAAAGTGTTCCCCAACAGGATACACCCTGACCATACAAAGCACGTACCAGGGTCGCATCACAATCCGTCACATGGGCATCGATGGCTACATTTGCCGCGACGGGTTCGACGACAGGGAGGCCATGGTGATTTGCCGAGAAAAGGGATTCACGGGCGGCTTTGCCTACACCTACTACCACCGATACTATTCCTTCTACTCTAGTTCAACAATGAGATGGTTATCCAATATTAACTGTGATGGCACAGAAACCTACCTCTCCAACTGTGCTGGCGTTAGGTTCGGCGACACTACTAACTGTTCTTCCAGCGGGGACGCGGCCGTCTACTGCTACCAAACTAGTGGTGAGTACTGGCATCA